>NC_142871.1:93191666-93494696 GCF_051225735.1 Oryctolagus cuniculus | reverse complement strand
CTTTGCATTTTCATTCCTAAGGCGGCAAGCCTGTCTTGTTGCTGTTGAGAATGCATGGCGTAAAGCTCAAGAAGTCTGTGACCTTGTTGGCCAAACCCTAGGAAAACCTTTACTAATCAAAGAAGAAGAAACAAAAGAATGGGAAGGCCAGGTAGATGACCGCCAGTCATCTGGACTCTCAAATTCACTCACAATACAACAAAAAATCAAAAATGCAACAATGCATGCTGCTTCGAAAGTTTTTGTAACTTTTGAGGTAAAGGGGAAAGAGAGGAAAAGAAAGTATCTCTGAAATTCCAATCAAAATATATTGTGTTTGTATTTCTTACCTATTTTTATACTTTATATAATGTTTTCTTTTATCCTGAATATGTAACTATTACATAATAGATAAACTTTGTCCAAAATATAGTCCACTCTTGAATATAATCCCACAGAATATTTACGTTAACTTTCCATTTCCAAAAATGTACTCTAAGAAATATTCTTGAGAATAAATATATTAGGTGCACACTTGTGTACTGGCAATTCATACAAGTGCATGTGTGAGTAATAGTTCTACAGGGAGAAATATTGAAACATTTATTTCATAATTCTGAGTTTTAAGCTAATATTTTACAGCCATGGTTTAACAAGTTAAAGTCTAAAAATTGTAAGACAAAAGTGTTCATAAATGAAAGGGAATTTTATTTTCCATTAAATTTTTTAAGTTCATCCTATTCAGTCTTGGATTTTATTTTACCCTACTTATAAACTAATATGTTAACCTATTATGTTTTCATGGATGATGAGGGAAAACAGGAAACTCCTGCAATAGAAACAAAGAACTGTTATTCATGACACAGCAAGGAGCAGTAACATCAGCATATTTTCATTGGTTCTCCTCATCCCAAGTTCCAGGAAGGCAATGCAATATGGCCATATACAGCATAACTACACATACAAGGGGGTTTTCATTATAACTGAGGAATACTGATCAGGCTTGGAGGACTCCCTGCTTTTTATCATGAAGAGAATTAACCTGTTCTTTGTCCTGGAGGGAGATACTGCCTTGTCCCTCAAGGATGCTCACTACAAACTCAATCTTAGAAATGGCCAAGGCAAAGAGCAGTCAGTCTTGCCTTCTTGGCATATCCAGCAAGATGTGTAGAAGAATGAGATCCATTAAAGACTACCTCTTCCCACACCCAATGGTTTTCTTAATAGGTGCAGAGACCATTTTATTAAGATATGGAACACTGACTCTTAACTAACAACTTTGCAACATTAATAGAATGATAATGTATAACTTTTAAGAAAAGGTATTCTAGGAAGAACTTTTTTTTTTTTCAATTCAAAATAATATATATATATATATATATTTTTTAACTTTCATTTAATGAATATAAATTTCCAAAGTACAGCTTATGGATTACAATGGCTTCCCCCCCCTTAACTTCCCTCCCACCCGCAACCCTCCCCTTTCCCACTCCCTCTCCCCTTCCATTCACATCAAGATTCATTTTCGATTCTCTTTATATACAGAAGATCAGTTGAGCATATATTAAGTAAATATTTCAACAGTTTGCACCCACACAGAAACACAGAGTGAAAAATACTGTTTGAGTACTAGTTATAGCATTAAATCACAATGTACAGCACATTAAGGACAGAGATCCTACATGAGGAGTAAGTGCATAGTGACTCCTGTTGTTGACTTAACAATTTGACACTCTTGTTTATGGCATCAGTAATCACCCTAGGCTCTTGTCATGAGCTGCCAAGGCTATGGAAGCCTTTTGAGTTCACCAACTCTGATCATATTTAGACAAAGTCATAGTCAAAGTGGAAGTTCTCTCCTCCCTTCAGAGAAAGGTATCTCCTTCTTTGATGACCTGTCTTTCCACTGGGATCTCACTCACGGAGATCTTTCATTTAGGTCATTTTTTTTTTTTGCCAGAGTGTCTTGGCTTTCCATGCCTGAAATACTCTCATGGGCTTTTCAGCCGGATCCGCATGCCTTAAGGGATGATTATGAGGCCAGAGTGCTGTTAGGACATCTAACATTCTATGGGTCTGCTGTGTATCTCGCTTCCCATGTTGGATCGTTCTCTCCCTTTTTTACTCTATCAGCTAGTATTTGCAGACACTAGTCTTGTTTATGTGATCCCTTTGACTCTTAGTCCTATCATTATGATCAATTGTGAACAGAAATTGATCACTGGGACTAGTGAGATGGCATTGGTACATGCCACCCTGATGGGATTGAATTGGAATCCCCTGGTATGTTTCTAACTCTACCGTTTGGGGCAAGTCAGCTTGAGCATGTCCCAAATTGTACATCTCTTCCCTCTCTTATTCCCACTCTTATATTTAACAGCAATCACTTTTCAGTTAAGTTTCAACACTTAAGAATAACTGTGTATTGATTACAGAATTCAACCAAAAGTATTAAGTAGAACAAACAAAAAAATACTAAGAGGGATAACGTATTAAGTTGTTCATCAACAGTCAGGGCAAGGGCTGATCAAGTCACCGTTTCTCATAGTGTTCATTTCACTTTAACAGGTTTCCTTTTTGGTGCTCAGTTGTCACCAATCAGGGAGAACATATGATATCTGTCCCTTTGGGATTGGCTTATTTCATTCAGCATGATGTTTTACAAATTCCTAACAGGGATCACTTTTCAGTTAAAATTTAAACACCTAAGAATAATTGTGTGTTAATTACAGAGTTCAACCAATAGTACTAGAACAAAAAAAAAATACTAAAGTGGATAAAGTATTACATTGTACATCAACAGTCAGGACAAGAGCTGATCAAGTCACTGTTTCTCATAGTGTCCATTTCATTTCAGCATGTTTCCCCTTTGGTGCTCAGTTAGTTGTTGCCAATCAGGGAGAACATATGATATTTGTCCCTCTGGGACTGGCTTAATTCACTCAGCATAATGTTTTCCAGATTCCTCCATCTTGTTGCAAATGACCGGGTTTCATTGTTTTTGACTGCTGTATAGTATTCTATAGAGTACGTGTCCCATAATTTCTTTATCCAGTCTACTGTTGATGGGCATTTGGGTTGGTTCCAGGTCTTAGCTATTGTGAAATTTGTTTGTTTATTTAAGACAGAGTATTCCCATCCACTGTTCACTCCCCAAATGCCTACAAGGACCAGGAGTAGGTTGAGGCCAAAGCCCAGAACCAGGAATTTAATACAAGTCTCCATGTGAGTGTCAAGAACCCAATTACTTGAACTATCACCATTGCCTCCCAAGGCCTGCATTAGCAGGAAGCTGACAGCAGGAATCAGGGTTAGGTATTGAATCCAGGTACTCTGATGTGGGATCGATTGGCATCTTAACTACTAGGCTAAATGCCCATGCAAGGAAAATATTTTTATGCCAAAAATAAAAGATAATATATGGATTAGATTCCCTTCAACAAGGCTTCATAGAATTGTACAATACAATGCAAGCCACATATATACTTTAAAATTTAAAACAAACCAATTTTAATAACATTTTATTTAACCCAGTAACCCAATGTATCCAAAATATTATTATTTCAGCATGTATTTGATATTTTAAAATAAATGAGATACTATGTTCCTTTTTTTGTATTGTCTTCAAAATTCAGGGTATATTTTACATTAAGGCATCCTTCAATTCAGATGTTAAATTGTCATCACAAATACAGGTAGAAATAGTCATATACCCAAGTTCCAGATATGCTTAAAAAATCAGAAAACTGGATCAAGAATCAGTTTTCAATTAATTAAAATTAAATAATATTTAAAATTCAGTTCCTCAGTTGCAGTAGTCACATTTCAAGTACTTGAGGATCCTAAGTGTAGTCACTACCTTTTTGGACAGTTTAGGCTCATATACTGAGATAACAGTGATCCTTAAGGCTATCTGAAATTTACTTGTCATTTTCATTGCATTACATACTATTCATAAGCAGTCATAATCCATGTTTATTATGTAGCATGGACTTTCCATTCTCCATACATCTAGGTCATAGAGTTATTTGATATAATCTTGATACGTACCAACATATTTTTACAACAATATGTTCCAGGATATATTTTCTATTCATACCTACTTGGAATGTCGTTAGGGGGAGGAAGTGTGGAACTAAGAAGAAAAATTTGAATCCAACACCACTATATGTAAATACTGACTTTATTACTGGAATGTTCGCTCCTTGAGAATAAGAGTCTTGTCCGTCTTATTGACAGATGTATTCCCAGCCGAGAATAGGGGCAGGGCTAACACCAAGTATGCTCTCAAATGTATGCTGAGCAAACTCACCAGTTGTATAAAATTGACATGACACTTTAAGCTCTCTAGTTTCCTCTTTACTTACCAATATAATGAGGTTAAAAATACCTACTTTGTGGTGTTACTGTAAGGATTGAAGTTGATAACAAAAGACCACTAAGCAATGTGGCATGTAGCAGTACTCAGTATGTGGTGCCCATTATATTAGCTGCATTATTAGATTATTGTCAACCCAGTTAAAAGTTGGCTTTTCCAAATCCTCCAATAAAATGAATTTTAAAATAGTCATACTGAAAATAAAGTTATCAGAAAAGTAGTTTAAGATGTTGAATTCTTATTTCCAAAGAAAAGTTAAATTGTGCCTTTGCTTTTATTTATCCACTTGTGTAAAAATTAAGTAGAATTAGGGCTCTACATCAAGAAAACAATGTTCATATTCACCAAAAAATCATATGGGTAGATTTTTCTTAGCCATGCTTAATAAAATATTTAGTGCATCACAATTCATAAAGAAGGCTTTCAATTTGACATGAAATACTCAAAGAAAAAAATTTTGTTAGCACACACTGTTGAGCATATACAGGAATTTTTACAGATGTTCCTTAAGAAAAATTCTGTAAAATGTTCTGCCCTACACATCTATAGAGAAGGTAAGGGAGGTTCTCCAGAGATTGAACTGCTGTATGTGTGGCATCCTGTACAAGGATACTTAAGACTGAGGGTGTCCAATTTACTTGACACTCGTCAGTTTAATTTGTGATCCACGGCATACACTGCAGTCTCACTCACAGTGCATCATTTAGGGAACCTGTGCCACAAAGTCTGCAAAAATAAACCTCTCCTGAACTTAATCCTGACAGAATTTCTTTCTTCTGAACTTTCCTTAAAAAAAAGTTCCAGGAAGCAAAGAATTACAATTCTGCTCTCAGAAAGAAAAAAAAAATTCTACTCAAGATATTTGGAATAGACCTACTATATTCTGAACTCCTTTTTAAATAGAAGTAGTATTAATATACAGTTTCTATATATTATAGATAAAATTTATAATTCTGTTCAATTACACACTAGAAGTCATTTTTTGTTGTAGCAATCTATGTTCCTTTTATTATTATTCTTATTTGATAGTTTGAGCTTAATGTAATTAAATAAGAAAGACTTGGAAAATAATTTGTAATTCAAGATGCTATATTTCATCTTATAATTATTGTTATATTTTCTTCGGAAAAGAAGGCCAAGCATATCACAATCCCCTCGGATTTTTTGACAAAAACAGGGAGGAGTTCTTAGAGCCTCCAAAAGTAAAAACATAAATTATGAGGTCAAAAGTGGGAGTTAATATATGATTATTAAAGTGTAATGGAAAACAAATGCTTTAGTATTCATTCCAGGAGAAAAAAAACTATAAATGAATTAAAACAGTTGCTTTAAGCATATGATATTTGAAACCAAATAAAAGGATACTTCAAAAGTTCATGTAAAAAAATGAATTAAAAATAAGTATATCAGGGCAGCACCCACATCTAATATCAGAGTGTTGGTTTTAATCTGCTTCTAAATTAGCTCCCTGCTAATGAGCCTGGGAAGGCAGCAGATGAGGACTCAATTACTTGGGTCCCTCCCACATAAGAGACCCTGATGGAGATCCTGGATTTGGCCTGACTCAGCCCCAGCCGTTGCAGCCATTTGGGGAGTGAACTAGCAGATGGAAGGTCTCTTTCTATTAATCTGCCTTACAAATAAATAAATCTTTAAAAAGAAAGAAAGAGGGGCCTGTGCTGTAGTGCCTCCACCTACAATGCCTCCCATATAGGCACTGATTTGTGTCTCTGCTGCTCCTCTTCAGATCCAGCTCTCTGCTTATGGCCTGAGTGCTTGGGTCTCTGCGCCCACATGGGAGACACGGGGGAGGTTCCTGGCTCCTGGCTTTTGGCTTGGCCCAGCTCTGGCCATTTGAGGGGTGAGCCAGGGGATGGAGGACTTCTCTTTTTGTCTCTCCCTGTCTGTAACTCTGCCTCTCAAATAAATACATAAAAATATTAAAAGAAAGAAAAAAGAGAGAAAGAAAGGGAGGGGAAGAAGGAAGGAAGGGTTGACTTATTTTGGTGCAAAAATTTTTGAAAGCTATGCATAATTTTTTTATGATAAGCAATCTCAATGAACTTTTTGAATACCCGTCATAGCTTCTACCAGTAACCTAATGTGGTCAGATAACTTTAAAATGTTCAAGTATCTTAAGAGTGAAATTCACAGTGAGTAACCCTAGTCAGATACCATATTCAGAGAGAAGTAATAGAAATCTTTCAAGAAGGGTTATTTGTACTATTTTATTAAAATGATAATACCCTGTTAAACCTGTTTGTCCAGAGGATATTTCTGTCTCTCTATTCTTCTGGAACTCCAGCCTCAACATCACAGCCAACAATAACATCCAGGTAGTTGTGTTCTTTATGGATGACCTGTAGTTCCACATCAGAACAAGTGCTAGCTTTGTACTTCAGGTGTAAGCAGGTTCTATTATGAAAGTGGAAAAAAAATACTACACAAAAGCGTAATTGCTATATAGTGTTTAAGATTTATCAGAGTTTTATATGCTCAAATAATAAGGTACAATATTAGTGAACCAAAACCCAATAATAATCTATACACAAAGAAATGAAAAAAGTGCTATTTTAAAATGATCCTGAAAACAAGTTACTGATTTCTGAATTAAAAAAAAAAAAAAAAAAAAAAAAAAAAACTTTCGGGGCCTGCGCTATGGTACAGTGGGTTAACGCCCTGGCCTGAAGCACCGGCATCCCATATGGGTGCCAGTTATACTCCCAGTTGCTCCACTTCTGATCCAGCTCTCTGCTGTGGCCTGGAATAGCAGTAGAAGATGGCCCAAATCCTTGGTCCCCAGCACCCGTGTGGGAGACCCAGAAGAAGCTCCTGGCTCCCAGCTTCGGATCAGCACAGTTCTGGCTATTGAGGCCATTTGGGGAGTGAACCAGCGGATGGAAGACCTCTCTCTCTCTCCTCTATCTGTGTAACTCTGACTTTGAAAAAAAAAAAAAAAACTTTCAAAAATTACACATTGGTGGGGATGGACAGGAGTATGTGGATATGAAGGGGGGAATGGGCATTTATCTCTAATAATAGAAATGTCATTCAAAAATAAATATTTGATCACCTATCCTGCTTCTTTCCTTACAAACTATTCAGGTGAAAGAGCCAAAAACAAGGTAATAGTTCCAACCTTGTATACAAAAATTTTATACTGAGCTCATTAATGAATCAGTTTTTTTAATGAACTTCTCAAGAGTAGGATTATATCTGAAACATTTATTTCCCCAACATCAGGCTAACAAACAACTAAGGAGAGGAAAAGCTGGCTATCAGACATTCTGCTTCATTCCTAAACAAGAGGGAAGGCCATTTATAGCAGAGTGTTATCAGTTGAGGAGGGGAGGGAGGTTGCAGGAGCGAGTTTTATGGGTTCTTTTCCTCAGCTGAGTATTGAAATAAAATGACAGGAAACAATTTGCAAAGCAGCAGAAACTTTTATTTGATTGACAAGCGACAGAAAAAGCGTCTGTTCTGAGGAGACCAAGTGGAGTGCCTGGGCGGGACACCGGCTTTCAGAAAGTGCCCATGAACTTTTAAGGCCTTTCTATCTGTTCATTGGGTCATTCTACTGGGGGTGCCCATGGGACAGGGGTTTCACATATTGTATGTTGATTGACTTGGGGCTCATGGAGATAGCAGGGCGGGTGAGGATCTCCTGGAGTTGGCCTGACTCCCCCTAGGGGCTCAGCCTCCTTCTCTGCCAGCTCTGGGTGAAAGACTGCAACCACCCTGCAGGTGTGATCTAAAGCTGCAAGGACACACATGCAGCACAAGAAGCTATTAGTGGAAGAGATGCTGGTTGTTCTAGAGACAGGCTTTCCAGCCCCAGCTGGCAGTCTGCTTGTGAAGGGCACATTCTACGTATGTCTGAGGGGCCCAAGGCCTCCCAGCCCCAGTGGACAGCCTCACAGACTACCTGCAAAGTGGAACCTGTGGAAGAGGGAAGGGGAATGCAGGACATGGATTCCAAATGCACAGGCAAACTGTACTTTACAACTCCAGAAGGCAGGCTTCTAGTCTTCAAAGCTAGGTGTCTCAAAAAGGAGTCTCTGGCCATGCAACAACATGCATTTTGTTGTGTGATCTCATCTCTTACATTGTTTCAAAACCTACATTCATTTCAAGCTTCTTGGATGGGCTAGCAACCTGTTTTTTTGCCCTTTACCTCCTATGATCTCTAAGGGTGATTACCACTTGTGTCACAATTCCTTATCAGCAGGCAAGGGTGATAACCCACTGATTACAGAAAGTTCCTTTGAAATTCTGCAGCCACTATTAAACTTACATCTAATAAATTCAGTTCATATAACATTTAATAAGCAGATACCTAAATTGAATTTGTTTTCATTGGTATTAGTTTTGCTTCCAAAGCCTATTTCAGAAAATCATATTTGTACTTGATAGCAATAATGAATGTGTGTAGCTGGTTGTACTTTTTCCTTCTATGGAATCAGTCATATATATTATAATTCTATTTAAAAAGAATTAGTATAATGAGTCAAATAAATCAACTCCAGACCAAGTAAGTAAATGACATAAGCATTTTTCTGAGTTTATTATGTTAAATTAATTATGAGAATTGAAGGTACTCCATATGAAATGGAATTATAATTAATGAAGTATAATTTAGAGTTGAATGTCAACCAATAAAGCACAAAATAATTCTTAACATATCAGCTATTTCACTAGTCAGTACCTACAAATTAAGCACAGACTTTTTCTTCATCTTCATCATACCCATTCGTAAATGAAGAATCAGTGATACAGATCCATGTATTCTGCAAAAGAAACCAGCATGATTATGCAGCTGAAACCTTAAAAATAATTTGCAAATCACAAACGTTAGACTATATTGTGAGAATGACTTATTATATTGGTTTCAATCTGTAGAAGTGTTGACAATGCATAGTATCCCAAAATATTGCTTTTAAACAGTGTTCATTTAAAAATTTGAAATTTAAAAATTGATTCATTTTTAATTATCTTTATATAAAGAAGATCAACTCTCTACTAAGTAAAGCTTTCAATAGTTTGCACCACACAGACACACATAGTATAAAGTACTGCTTGAAGACAAATTTTACCATTAATTCTCATAATACAACTCAGTAAGGACATGGGGAGCAAGTGCACAGTGACTCCTGTTGTTAAAAATTAACAGTCTTATTTATGACATCAGTGATCACTCCAGGTTCTTGTCATGAGCTGCCAAGGCTGTGGAAGCCTTTTGAGTGGGGCCATCTTCACTGTATTTCCAGGCCATAGCAGAGAGCTGGACTGGAAGAGGAGCAGCCAGGGGAGGAAGTCCTATCCAGCATGCTAGGTTCTGAGGCCCAGCCTGGGGGGCTGAGGGAGTGCCCTCAGAGTGGCAGGGAGCGAGCAGTGGCTGTGTGGGTGCTGCGACCACGCCAATACAGGGGTTGGAACCGCACTTTCTCAGCATTTTTGGTTCACCCAGCCAAAACGATGTCCACCACGGTCCAGCCAGGGGCTCATCTCAGGCCATGAGCTCCACACTTAGGCCACAGCACTTACCTCTTTTGCCTGTCGGGTGCCAAGGATTAGGATGGCCCTTCCTACACATCCCTCACGCCCCTCCTGCTACCCACAGTCTTCTCTCTCTCAGACCTCTACTCCGCTCCTTATTGCAACAGCCTGACATCATTCCACTGCCCTGCCGATCACCATACTCCAGGGTGAGGCTGGAACGCTGTGGGTAACTTAAACGTGGCTCTAAAACTTGCTGGGTGCTCCTGCAGGATGACAGCCCAGGTCAACATCCTCTGCATGGTTCCAACGCTCCCTCAGAATCAGGATCCTCTGCTAGCCTGACATCCACTCCCATGCCTCTCCCATTGGTCTGGCTCATTTACTTGCCTTTAAGTTAAAAACAAAACAAAACCTGTCATCACATCCTCCAGGATGGCCACATCAGCTGAGTCAGATAACCGTCTCACGTCTGCACAGTACCTGCGCGCTTCTCTCCGTCGTTGGAGCGATCACTGCTCCAGCTGTGGAAATGCCCGTTTCTACCTCTCAGTTCCCAGCGGTTTGCCACCTGCACACCCTGTACCAGGCACAAGGTGAAGCAGAAGGCGGCTTAACAACTACTCTGTGAAGTAGCTTCTGTTATAGCTTCTGTCACACCCTATAGGGCAGGCTAACACAAAGAGCACGCCAAGGCATCTATGCGTCCTGGAGCAGAAACCTGCCTGTTTGATAAGAAACCGGTTGTCTACATGAGCTGTGCTTTCCACAATGTTAGGCCTCAGGAGTCGCGCATTCACCTGGCTTCACTAAGGACACAGTGACCTCAGCCCCTGCCCACTCAGTAGTAACTGGGTCAAACTGGTGAGACACATGAAGTTCTGGCAATGGGGAATCATGTTCACACTGATAAAACTCATCACTGATATAGTGATCAACAAGTACATTCACACCAGGAAGTGGAGGGAAATGAGAGCGAGCAAGCGAGTTGGATTTGGGATTAATTAATTAACTTCCAGGGGAATCCTAAGGTGCCACCCCGCTGACCGTCCTGTCTTGGGCCAAGGTTGGATGAGCGCCTCCAGCAGTGGTTGCCAAGCTGACCCTGGAAACCCGCTCCTTAGTAAACAAGAGATGACGGAATTTAAAATCTATATTTGTAGTAATTACAACATTATACTAAGCCAAAATACTTGAGTCATATCAAGTGTTCAAAATAAAATTTCATTTGCAATATAGGTCATTTTAACCATTCTAAATTAAAACAAACTTGCTTTAATTGGTGGTTAATAAATCAGTTTATTAACTAACTCCTAGGTAATTTTAACAACTTTCAAGGGAATATTTAAAATTTTCTCAAAACTTGAGACAAAGAATATCTTTTCACTTGCCTTTCAGTTGACAAGAATTGTAAAAATATTAAGTCAAAGTGTAACATTTTAAAATATTGCCTGAAAATGAAACTTAATTTTGAAGGTATGGCATTATCTGAGTTTTGGTACCACAATGTCAAGCACATTAAAATGATTTACATACCATTTCCGTGATTCCAAAACAAAATATCTTGCTTTGGCACCCCAGGGTTGCTAGTAGACAGTCATCTGAAATGTAAGAGAAGGAAAAAGAAAAAAAAAAACCTGAGTGCTTTCCAGGCTGCAAAACTACACACACAGTTGGAAACTTTCATGTAATGCTCAGTGGAGCTGTTTTACCTAAATTCGATTTTTACAGTCCCTTGGTTGATAACCTCTTCCATGTGAAAATCAATTTCAGGTGGCATTCCTAAAGAATTTCAAACATTTCTGCTAAATATGGTGCATATATGCATAAAAATTGCAAGATTTCCAATGAATCATTTATTGCCTATATGTAGCAATGGAACAATTCTCTTCTTAGGTGATTATGACATTTGGCTTAACATGCTGAATAATTTTTATTGGTACCAATACTAACGGTTAAGTAATAAGTTTTTATAGCCTAGATATTACCTGCCAAATTGTCATGCATCAATTGTTAACTTCTGGACATATCATACGGATCCCTATATACTAGACTGCAAATGATGCATTAACTTTGGTAAACTAAAATTGGCAGAGAACATAATTCAGAATGTAAGTCAGCATTTCTAACAATGTAATTCATGAAGAGGTTGAAAAGCATGGCAATAATATAAACTAAATTGTGGCCTCATGACTTAAAATAAAACCAAAAACTTTTAAGATGGTAAGGCATATTTGGGTGTCCATGAAAATATGCCTTGTAGAACTCCATCTCCAGGAAGTTTAAGACCAGAGTCCCAGTCACTGAACTCTGAATTATACTGCTGTATGGATGCACTCTTTCCTCAGACTGTTCCCAGCTGTTATTGAACATGCAGGTATGCAAGCTGGTGCCTACCTTGGAGACAGGGAAGTCCTCTGAAGGCCAACTTTGGCTCAAGGACCCCCCAACAGCCTTGTCAACCTTTCCTTAGCCTACGTGGCAGTTTAGGACAATTCATTCAATCTTACTTCCCTCTTTTCTTCTGATCTCCCAGCCTTTCCTAGCTCCCAGCCAATTTTCTTTCACAAACATTTCTGTTATTAAAATCCTTGCACATTTAATCCCATGTGACATTCTGCTATTTGAAGGACACAGACTGGAGCTGGTGATTCAATTGAAGTCATGTGATCCACACCAGACTGATGAAGTTTTGTCAAATCCATTGATACCAGAATGATTATCGGTCATACAAGAAAGTCCCTTTAGTGATCTGTATACTATATACTGGAACCTTTTTTTTTTTTTTTTTTAAGATTTACTTATTTATTTGAAGGCGGAATTAGAGATACCCCATTCCCTGGTTCACTCCCCTTCAAATGTCTGCAATGGCCAATGCTGGGTCAGACTACAATGTAGTCAGGAGCTACATCCAGGTTTCCCAAATGGGTGCAGGGGCCCAAGTACTTAGGCCACATTCTGCTGCTTTCCCAGGCACACAGCAGGGAACTGGATCATTGGCATTCATAGGATGGTGTTGTTGCTACAGGCAGTAGTTTAATCCACTTTGCAACATCACCATCTCTTGGGTCATATTTTTAAGATATGTTCATTTTTATAAATTTATGGTATAAAAGTTGTGCTGTATGCTTTTAATGAGCTTTAATATTCTCCACAAATGCCTGCATGTGATAGTTTGAAATTATCTTTCATATTTTTTTTCTCCTGTGAAATAGAGGTTACTCTGGTTAAAACTTCTAATTTATGTGTAAGTAGCTGAGGGACCCATAAGAGAGTAGCGATAAATACAACTGCACTGCGGTAATAGAATGAGTATGCTTTTCAAGGACAGAGAATTTTATCCTAATGTGTCAAGTTGTTCCAAAATATGAGAAATTTCAGTGTCTGTATATAGAAAGAATAAGATTTTGGAAACAATGATAAAATGTGCTACAACTTTGGCCAAGTTTTCTGAGCTTTGATGTACTTACTTACAAAATATGTTAAAAGCAGACAGGCTAGAAAAAAGACTATGTGAAATCTTTATAGCCAAGTACTGTCAATACCACACAACAACTTTTTAAAAATAAAATTCTTAAGTGCTCAAAAGAAGACTAAGTTGCTCTGTAACCTCTGAATATAATGCTCAGATATCAGATATTTCTTACTTTAGAATAATTTTCCTTCCTTTTGACTTTGTCACTTAAAAGCAAAACAGTAAAACAAAAAACAAGTTTCCCCACTTCTCTATTTACCTTAAAAGAGTTTGATTAAAAAGAAAACCAACTATTTTTCTGAGGAATCCATGATTCTATCTTTTCAAAATTTACTTTAATTTTAGGGACCCAAGTAGTTAAGCCATCATCTGCGGCCTCCCAAGATGTGCACCAGCAGGAAGGTGGATGGGAAACACAGGAGCTAGGACTCAAACCAGGCACTCTGATATGGGGATGCATCCAAGCACCCTCTCTTCCCATCTTACCTTAATCAAGTGATGAAATCTCTGAAAACAATTGATCCTGGTTTCTCAGAAGATTGGATCCTACATTTAAAAGAACTAAGATAAAATTTAGGATAATGTTTGCACCCTAAAACTATCTTTACTACCATTTTAGTAAGTAAATATTTCAATCAGCTCACAATTTATAGCAATACAACAGTGTGTTATAACAGTCAAGTCTTTATAAGGGTTCAGTAACTTACTACACTAGTAGTCACTGACACAGTCACAGCATGCCTAGAAGCTGTAATGGCAAATTTTATTTAGGAACTAAATAGAAAAGTCAAAGTTGAGCCATGAGTACAGTTTTAAATTATACAAATGAGATACACTAAGAGGCTATGAGAGTGGAATTGGACTCAGCAATAAGCCAATCTTCTTAAGCTTTACAGATGAGGAAAATGAACATGGAGCTGAAATGGCCTTGTTGGAGGGTACAACTGTCAAGGTATGAAAGTCAAAAACTCCCATTTTCCAACCTAAAGCCCAGTTCTTTCCATTACACTATGCTGCCAACATGTCTAATTTGGCAGAAAAGTACTTCACAGAATTCACTCCACCATTCTCTTCCCAAACAGAGTAATTAACATACAATAAACGTGTTCAATGCAAACATTAAAAATACACAGTACTATCATGCACAGAACACAGCTTTTGTGCTTTGATTAATCTTAGTGTCTTTAAATACTGAGGAAACTTAATCATAAAGTGGTTGCTGAAAGTGAATGTTTCTCAGCTGGTTCTTCTAAATATAAACTACCTAATTGTTATCATATTTTCAAAAGAAAAAAGGTACCTGGGCATTTTTATATTTATTCCTCAACTTAGAATTTATTTTACATAGGGCTGGTGTTGTGGTGCAGTGGGTTTAACTGCTGCCTGAGACATGGGCCTACAGGTTCAAATCCCAGCTACTCCACATCCCTTCCAGCTCCCTGCTGGTGGCCCGGGAAATGCAGCAGCAGAAGGCCCAAGTGCTTGGGCCCCTCAGCCATGTGGAAGACCTGGATTAAACTCCTGGCCCTTGACGACAACCTGACCTTGCTATTTGGGTCGTTTTGGAAAGTGAACCAGCAGATGAAGATCTCTGTCTCTTCTTTTACCTCTCTGCCTCTCAAATAAATAAATCTTAAAAAAAATTTTTTACCAAAAAAAATTTAAGCAAAACTTAGAGAGAAATGATTACAGCACATCATGTGCTTAATGTGAATTATTTATTATAGATTTAGGCATTTTTTTCTCATACTAAAACTGGGGTCCTTAGGATGGATAATAAAAATATATGCCAAAGTAAACAAATTCCTAAGAAATCAGAATTAGGTTTATAAATCAATATTTATACAACTGTTTAACAATTAAAATTTTCATCATGCTTCCGTTTTCCCCTAGAAATTTCACTTTCTGAAAAACTATCATAAGTGTATCTTTGAAATATCTTAGAAAAATCTGAATATTGAAGTATTTATCATCTAGTATCGTAATTTAAACACAGTAACAAGTCAATAAAATGTTTAAGTGTAAAAATAAAAAAGCAAATCAGTTAATTTTAACATTCAGTTGTTTTGGAATTAAATTAAGGTACCCCAAAATCTTTTATGATTTTTTTAACATTTTGCCAAGGGCATTGGAAACTAATAAACCAGCTTTTACATAATGATTTCTATTATGCAAACATTTTGATACAATGTCTATTGAAATTATCTATAAAGGCTTTTAAGTGTTACCCTCAAAGAAAAAAGGCAAAGAAATTATGAGGCTTTACGAAACAGCTTAGAAAAACAAGTTTTCTATTTATTTAAAAATAAGTTTATAGTTACTACATTGCAGGGACAGGAATTCTTACACATACATTCTAGTTTGTATAAAAGGATTCAAAGAATTATGCATCAAAACTAACATAGAAAGTGTCCACGTAACAGTAAAGAAAGGTCCAATCAGTATGTACAAAAAGAAAGGGCACTGCTATTCTGGTGTGAGAATGCTGTTTTTATAACATGATATTCATAAAGTCTGGAAGGAACAAAACAAAAACTTCAATAAAGCTAAATAATTGGTCTTAAACTCTGTTACTTATTACATACAACAGATTTGCTTGTGTTTAACATTATTTTCTGTACAAAATAAGCATAATTTTAATTTGAAAATGTGTCAGTTTCAACTTAACCCTCTAGGTCAGTTACTTTTAAAAAATTGAGCTACATTCTATACATGTCTAAATATCCTGTGAAAGGATTTTTTTTCTAAAAGATCTTTAATAAGACCTCTTGTCTTCTTGTAGTTTTAATATGGTCCAAAAATGTAACTTTGTATTTTGCCTCATTTCGTAGTCCATTTTGTGATAACACGCAAAACTGTAAAGTAACAACAGCATGTGCGTTCATCTTTCTTATGCGCGCACGTATTCAATAACATCTTGAACCTATTTCTTGGCTCCTTGAATGTAGAAACTCAGCCATATACTTTATGTATTTGGTTTGTGCCATATAAAGTTTAATTTCCTGATAATTTTATCTGCATTACAAACATTTCAAGAGAGCTATCAAAACTAAAACTATATCTTTATAGCTCAAGTTTTCTACTTATTTTATTGCAGTGTGTACAAAACAATATCTATGTCTGGAGCGCCTAAAGTAGTACTTACAGTCTTTTGACTCAATATGACCTCCTCTTGAGTACCATACATAGTTCAACATGACTTTTAATTTGGAGTGTTTGCCAGTGTAATTACAAACAAAATTAGTTTCTTAGTAAATGTAATTATTTTACTTCCAACTACATGGAAATTAGGGGAACTAAATGGAAATGTAAGGAGGTAAGAGAGGAAAGGAGTATTTTTTTCGATTTTAGTAGAAAAATAAATTCTTACCAACCACACCACTGCTCAATCTGTTATGCTAGAAATACCATCTCAGTAAGTAGGGCATTTCCCAGAAAATAAAATTACTTCTCCTGTTACTACTTTTAAAATCTTGTTATCTCCTGCACTTAAAGAGAAAATGTATAGCCCTTTAACCACTTGAGTATCTTGGTCCTTTCAACCAACTCAAATTTCAAGTGAACCAAAACATTCAGAATAAATTCATTTTCCTTAGAAAAAAAATAAAGATCAAAATTGCTTCCAACTGACATTTCAGAGATAAACAGGTAGGAAGGTATAAAATGGAATGTCAGAAATAAGGTAAATGCTGTTAACTGGAGGAACTAATTTATACTGCAAATCATATGTTCTAACATGTAAATGCTCATAATATCACATCAGATAAAAATGTTATTTAAATACACATATACCTGTTAACATGTCTGATTAATCTACTGCACTGCAGAAAAGAGATAGTTATAGATGTTAACATACATGTGCATGTATTTCTCTGATGACTGTGACGCAACTCATTTCCGAGCCTTGCTTAACTCAATCAACACATGTCTCAGATGCAACCTACTCAAATTCATAAATACTGTATACAGATATTCTAATTACATTTAAGGAGGAAGACAGTTTTGTGATAATGCTACCAGAAAGTTTTTAATGTGGTGAAGTTGTCCAATGAGAACAACAGAATAAGGGCAACAGATCTTAGTTCCTAAATATTTGCACAAAATAGTCCAATGCCATAATACCAGATTGAAAAGGGTAACAGTTTAAGAAGCTATTTATCTACTGCCTTTTTATTGTTCACCTAAAACCACTGCCAACATTTCCTTCTGACTTACACACAGTACATACATAATGTTACTGTCTCAATGAAGATGTTTTTCCAAGGGGTTAAAAACAAAATGAGGCAATGATGTAGAATTCTGAATTCAACTTTTGCAACGTACAGAAGCTAACTTATAAAAATTATAAAAGCCAAATATAGCTGGTATTACTAATACATTTTAAGTGTTTTAGTTTTAAATACTCTAAGTTGTTTTGTTTTACTAAGAAACCAGTGCCTGATAATATCCAAATAAGGTCATAAATATACAGTGTCTTTAGAACAGCAATACATTTTACTTGTCAGAGGAAAAATGGTAAATCCTCATTTCTTTGCTCAAGAGCTGGAACTAACCCACCCAGCATACTAAGAGGTATATTCCACTCTAAGACTGTGTAACGCTCTTCCTTTTTCTGTACACACCTTAAAATTGTACATAATTATTTTTACAAACATGGATTTATAGTCTATTTTTTCTAACACAATGCAGATAACATCAGGAAATTACATATTTCAAATAGATTGCCTTCCAAAGCAACTAATTACTTTAATGACTTAAATTTCAAACATACACACTATTATTTTCAATGGTGTAACTGACTCATTTTACTATACAACCAAGCCATCCATTTCTGCATTATGAAGAGTTTAACTACTGAATTTTAATTATATAGTTAAATATATTTGTTAGAAAAAAATAAATATACAAAAAACCTGAAAAATTTGAAATTATTTTTTCAATTGCAAAATCATAGCAATCCAGTCAAGATCTGGAAAATGGTTTACTTAATTTCACAGGAGGATTTCTATACAAATTTAGTTACAAACAATCTAAAAAGCCCAAATGCATCACTTTTCATTCTTCAAGACAGTTAAATGACATTAACATTTATCCTTATCAGAAATAAGAAAAGAAATAATTATGTATTGTATTTTTGCCAAGGTTCAATTGAAGACTTTATTTTTCTACATCATGGTCATGCTGATACATATTTTTTCCATCCTTATTAAAAATGTAGTATCTGAAAATTTCGGTTACATTTTTGTACCATATTAGTCCTCAGAAAATACTACATTCTTTAAAGTTTTTAAAAAATGGACAATAATTTTTAAACAATAGAAATGGTATTTATGTTGGTTTTTAAGGTATAAAATAACTGTACCATAAACAAATAAATAACTGCTTTCCTTTTCCATAGCAGTACATATAGCAATACATTCTCCTAAGTCATATAGTTATCATTTACAATAGACAACTTAATTTTACTAATGATGCAAAAAATAATAGAATACAAGGCACAATCATTAAATGGAGTTTTTCTTTAGGGTGTATATTGACATACCAGCGTGATAAGGATACCGTAAAAAGTGCAGAAAAAACACAATGTGCAATGAGACCACTGTATAAAACATGATTGCATAAAAAGTGATTTGGCCTATTTTAACCTTTAATAATTGAAAATAACCAATCTTCCCCTTAAAATTAAACTATAAAGTATGACATTTTAAAATTATTCTTCTTCTACCACTATCTAAAAAATCCTGAAAAAAGAATTTATACCTGGGTAATAGTATATAAGTATGTGTTTGTATATATATTTAATTATACCCATTTATCAATATATACACATACACACACAGACACATTTCTTTGTAAGTCATTTTAGCCTATTAGATATGTCTAAAGTTTAGAAATGACATTAATCCAGATCAACAAGTAAACATCAAATCCCATACTTTTCCTGTATTTTCCTTGAATCCTTTAACCACTTAAACATTCTCTAAAACATCTCTGTCAAAGGACCCACCAGTGCATTATTTTCTACTATTATTACCAAAAAAAGATATATTTCAGCATAACTCTTTAATAACTTGCTCTTTAGAATATATAGCCTTTCCAACATTGAAAAGTGTATGCTGTCCTGACAGTCAAAAACAGGCTTTCCACTGCACTGATTCTCAGTCTTTGGCACAATAAACAGAGATTGAGTGATTGATATTAAGAATCAAGGTCTGAAAAATTAGACAGTCAAATGTTTCCAATGTGGATATGTTTCCTTTTCATCAGTACATTTTCTCTTAAGTTTGGCAGAAATGGAATAAAGCAAGAGCCTCCTTTAAATACGCTGTAGATAAACATTCTACATAACTAAAATTAAATTTTGGGAGTAGCAAATGGTGGGAATCTATCTTCAGAGGAAACACATTTCTTGATTTACTGCTACTCTATTTAACACCTGTCTTCCTAGATGCATGACTTCTTATCAATAAAAATGTACCTTGCTTGGTCAAAAATAATTCATTTTAACATGATGAAATGTTCTATCACTAGGAATATTATACTCCTTAAGATTGTAGCAGAACCATCTTTTCCATAAGCAAATCAGGAATCCATTATAGGTCCTCCATTTCTTTTGTTTCAAACAGTAAGTGAAATGAATGTGGAAATGCATAACCTATCTAAGGGCAATAAATAGCAAACGTTTAAAATATATATATGTATATATTTATATATATATATTCATTTAAAGAGTGAAGTGTCTTGTGGGTTTTTTTGCAAATCAAATCATAACATTCCCTAATCCACCATAGCAGCAAGGAAGCAGAAGCCTTAGTTCCCACTTTTCCTTAACTGTACCTGCTTTATTTATAGATTTAAGTAAAATATTTTGGTTCAAGTTACCAACCAATTAAATTAGCTTTTGCTTTTTCAGTCAACTTTCGGACTCGTCCTCTACTAGAAGTTCCAAAAGTTAAAGAGGTGTCTTCAAACAACAGCTGCCTTTGCTCCTCCTCAGAGTCATCCTCATTATAGAAAGCTGTCCTTCGACCTTGGTTTCTAGTTCTCATGTGGGGTTCAGAGCCTTTGAGTTCTTCAAACTCTTCTTCCTCGTCTATAGGATCATCTGTCTTTTTTCGGTTACTTCTTCTTAGCACTTTAACATTTGCAGGAACTATGAGATCTGAATCGAGTTTTTGAGTCTTCATCTTCCTTTTGGGTTTTCTGCCTCCACGACTCTTTTTCTGTAACAAATCCTCCTTAACAATATTAGTTTCAGAAAGAAAATTACATGTTGAAGAAGGAACCACTTCATCTCTGATGGGATGCACATTATTTTGCTCTGAATTTTCTGGCTTTGCATACTGTAGCTTTTTGGGCTTTCTACCCCTTTTCTTGTGAATAACTTCACCACTATTGGTATTAATTTCTACCTTAGGTTTCCTTCCAGGTCCCCTCTTCACAAGTTTTGATGGCTGTCCTCCATGGCCATTTACTTGAATGGTTCCGGGTATAACAGCATTGTTCTTACAATCTCCTGAAAGGGAAAAACAGCACACAAATGAAATTGTTTTTTGTTTAATCCTCAAAGTAGTGAATAACTTCATTGGTATACTTACATGTAATGACATAAACCAATCACTTTTTAATAAAATGACAAAAGAACCAAGAAAGGCTGTTAAATGACCGTATTTTCTAACCAAAACTCAGTCTTTATGAAGTTTTTAATGACCTTGTGAGAGACCCAAAGCTCAGAGCAAAGTAATTTGATGAAGTTAATAATTCATTTGATGATAAAACTGGGATTAGCAAATGGTTCTTATTCTGTTTTTACCACCCACCCTAATGACACTGTTTTCACTATACAAAATGATGTTTATTTGTATAGTTTAACAATAACAAAGCCTTTTATACTTTGGTTCATTAAACAATTTTTAAACATTTTTAAAAACATTTATTTGCAAGGCAGAGTGACAGGGAGAGGAGGAGAAAGGGAAAGAGTGTGGGAGCGAGAGACAGAGAGAGGAAAAGGAGGAGGGATGGGAGAAGGGGAAAGAGAAAGAGGTATCTTCGATATGCTGGCTCACTCCCCAGATGGCTGCAACTGCCAAGATGGGGGCCATGCCGAAGCCCTCAGCTCAGAACTCCATATGAGTATCCCATGAGGATAGCAGTGGGCCCAAGTATTTGGGTCATTTTTTGCTGCTTTCCCAGATGCATCAGCAGGGAGGTGGATCAGAAACAGAGCAGTGAGGGGCTCCTAACAAGTGCCAACATTGGGATGCATTATTATTAACTCCTGATTCTCTTCAAAAGTTCTGCAATTTTGTTTGGTTATGGTGGGTGATTTGGAATACAGTATTTTTGATGAAATCCACAGAGAAATGGAAACTGCTTTTTAAAGACAATGTTTTGAGTTACACTTTTTTTTTTTGACAGGCAGAGTGGAAAGTGAGAAAGGTCTTCCTTTTCCATTGGTTCACCCCCTAATGGCTGCTGCGGCCAGCGCGCTGCAGCTGGCGCACCACGCTGATCTGAAGGCAGGAGCAAGGTGCTTCTCCTGGTCTCCCATGGGGTGCAGGGCCCAAGCACTTGGGCCATCCTCTACTGCACTCCTGGGCCACAGCAGAGCTGGACTGAAAGAGGAGCAACTGGGACAGAATCCAGCACTCCGACCGGGACTAGAACCCAGAGTGCCGGTGCAGTAGGCGGAGGATTAGCCTATTGAGCCGCGGGACCTGCAAGTTATACTTTCTAAAATCAAGAAAAAACTGATCAACAGACTCAAAAGTCTGAGATTACAATAAAAGGAATAGGCAAAAAGCCCTCATTTCGTGACCTCATAATATAGATGATTTTCTTGAGATTAGTGTTCTACAGCACTGTGTGTATGTGTGTGTACTGGGGGAAGAATGTGATGTGTGCACAAAGTAGAATATTATTTTCCACCAAGCAATTACATTAAAACTGTCTGGTGATACTGGTTATTGCTTTTGTTTTACATTAAGACCGCTGATGAACATGTGTGAGAGGGTGCCTGGGTTCCACGACCATTTCTGGTTACTGACTACAGCTTCCTGCTAAAGATGACACTAAGAGACAGCAGTGGTGGTCCTGGATTAGTTTTCTGGTGCTGGCTCTGGCCTGCTCTGAGGCTGTTGCAGGCACTTGGGGATTGAACTAGTACTTGCAGTACTGTCTTAATGCCTCTTACATAAATAAATATTTAAACAAGACTACTGAAAAGAGTTCTAAATATCCAATGCATGTACCTACTATACAAAGTTCTATGTACTGGCCTCAAGGCTTCTATGAACTCCTTGAAATTGTACGAAATTTGGTGTGGCTATGCCTATGTACATTTTTAGGGGAAAGGACTACAGGTTTCATCAACTTCACAAAGCTATATATAACCTAAAAAGATTAAAAAGCAAATGCAGTTTTTTAAAAAAAGAATTTAGCAGGCCGGCGCCGTGGCTCACTTGGCTAATCCTCCACCTGTAGTGCCGGCACCCCAGGTTCTAGTTGGGGCGCCGGATTCTGTCCCGGTTGCTCCTCTTCCAGTCCAGCTCTCTGCTGTGGCCCGGGAAGGCAGTGGAGGATGGCCCAAGTGCTTGGGCCCTGCCCTCGCATGGGAGACCAGGAGGAAGCACCTGGTTCCTGGCTTCGGAATGGCGCAGTGCGCCAGCCGCAACGGCCATTTGGGGGGGTGAACCAACAGTAAAAGAAGTCCGTTCTCTAACTCTGCCTGTCAAAAAAAAAAAAAAAAGAAAAAAGAAAAAAAGAATTCAGCAGGTAAACCTGTGTTATCCAAGAAAATAGCCACTAATCAACATCTTTTTTTTTTTTTAAAGATGTATTTATTTTATTCAAAAGGCAGAGTAAGAGAGTGACAGAGAGAGGGAAAAGGAGATCTTCCATCTGCTGGTACACTCTCCAGATGGCTATAACAGAAGGGACTGGTTCATGCCAAAGCCAGAAGCCCAGAAAAAAATATTGATTATATGCTAAAATATGTTAGATAAAATGGGGTAAATACATTATAAAATTTTACTTGTTTTTATTAAACATAGTGACTAGAAAGTTTAAATATTATTTCCATTGAATAGCATTGTTCTTGATTCTAATAGTCAAGTGTAATTATAGTATTTCTATACTGTACTGGTACTCTTGAATATTTGTAATACAGGGTAGGTATTATGGTGCAATGGGTAATTGCCCCTTGGGACACCGGCATCCTATGTTGGAGTGCCTAGGATTGGGTCCTGCCTCTGCTTGCAATCCAGCTTCCTGCTGGTGCACCTGGAAGACAGCAGATGATGGCATGAATCCTTGAGGTTCTTGCCACCTATGTGAAAGACTCAGATAGAATTCCTGGCTTTTGGTTTTGGCCTGGCCCTGTCCTGGGTATTGTGAGCATCTGGGGAGTGAACCAACAGATGGATGATCCCTCTCTGCCTTTCAAATAAATAAAAAGAAGCTTAAAAGATGCTCAAGGCCGGTGCCGCGGCTCAATAGGCTAATCCTCCGCCTTGAGGTGCCGGCACTCTGGGTTCTAGTCCTGGTTGGGTAGCCAGATTCTGTCCCGGTTGCCCCTCTTCCAGGCCAGCTCTCTGCTGTGGCCCCGGAGTGCAGTGGAGGATGGCCCAAGTGCTTGGGCCCTGCACCCCATGGGAGACCAGGAGAAGCACCTGGCTCCTGCCTTCAGATCAGCACAGTACGACGGCTGCAGCACGGCGGCCATTGGAGGGTGAACCAACGGCAAAGGAAGACCTTTCTCTCTGTCTCTCTCACTTTCCACTCTGTCAAAAATAAAAAAAAAATAATAATAATAAAAAGAAAAGATGCTCAAAATTTACTAAAAAAAAAAAAAAAAAAATCGGCTAAGAGATTGGACCTCCTTGTCCTAATGCTGAAACAACTAACCATGTATTTTAAATTTCTTTCTCTAGGATTCAGGAGTGATAGACACAATGCCAACATACTATTCAAAACTAGGAATTCAGTTCATAAGTGAAGTAGACAAAGAAATGTAAAATGCTAATATGCAAAGTCATTTGCTATTTATTCAAAGACTTCTTATCTACTATATACCAACTACAAGTGATTAAAGAATGAGTAATTGGGGCCGGCGCTGTGGCGCAGAGGGTTAACACCCTGGCCTGAAGCGCCGGCATCCCATATGGGTGCGGGTTGGAGACCTGGCTGCTCCACTTCCAATCCAACTCTCTGCTATGACCTGGGAAAGCTGTAGAAAATGACTCAAGTCCTTGGGCCCCTCCACGCACATGGGAGACCCAGAAGAAGCTCCTGGCTCCGGATTGGCACAGCTCTGGACGTTGCTGCCAATTGGGGAGTGAACCATTGGGTGGAGGATCACTCTCTCTCTCTCTATAAATCTGACTTTCAAATAAAAATAAATAAATCTTAAAAAAAAAAAAATGAAATTAAACACAGAGGCACAGATTCTTCCAGGGACACAGAAATGTAAAACAATAATTTTATCAATATTTTAAGTACCACAGAAGGTAATGAACAGGATGTCCTGGAAACATAAAGAAGGAAGTACTTGGTTTTATCTAATGCAGCCAGAAAAAGCCTTCCTGTAGAAGACGACACTTCAAGTGAGACTTGGAAGATAATAGGAGGCCATGAAAGCAGGAGAGAAAAAGTTATTCTAAAGAAGGAAGAAAAGGACAAACCACCATCCAAGTGGTTTATGACATCTGGGACATAAAAGAGAGAAAGATGGTAAGACAACCTGGAATGTCAGCAAAGAGCCAAGTAATGAAGAGTCTTGCATAATAGGCATACAAAAGTAAGTAAGTAAATAAATCTGATTCCATATATGATGTGAGGCAATAAAGAATTTTAATTCAGTGTTTTGTGTATGTGTGCATATGAACCCACACAGGCTAAAGAGAAATGTTTGAAAAGGTAACTTTGGCTGCAATGCAAAGATGGACTAGGCAGGAAAGATTTGAGAACTGAGGCAGGAAGTTCAGTTAGAAAACTAAGAAAACTACCCATACAAGATATCATGTAGGCTTGAATTAAGGCCATGGAAGTGACAGTAGAGAGATGAGATGAAATTAAAATGTCATTATGGCAGTAGAAACAAAAACTAAAGATTGTTGAAAAGATTCACATACTGAATAGAAGATTAAGATTATCCCTGATTTTAAGCTTATGCAGGTTGGTAGACCCCAATGACATCAATCAAAATGAGATTTCAGTAGAGACGCTTTAAGTGAGCTTTCTGGGAAGAATATTGTAGAAGAAACAACTTAGACATACCTGGACATCATAATACAACTGCTTATTTTTGGGATGTCTTCTATCAAAAACGTTAGGTTTGGTTAAATAAATCCAACTTACACTTTGAGTATAGTTCGTTAGGTTTTGGAATAATAAAGTTATAAATTAAGCTACAGCACATTTGTGCTTATTTCAATATAGAAGGATTTTCTTGCCTTAAATTTATCAAGTGATACAGACTGTGTGACTTTTAAATGGGCAACCCAAACACTGTATATAAATATTAACTGTGAAAAAAGCATCACTGGTAAAGAACAATCTACTGTATCTTAATAAAGTTACAAATAATACCTTACCTTGCTCAATGACAGCCGATGACTTAGAAAGAGTCTTCGAGAGGACAGATGACTTCATTTTCCGTTTGACTGGCTTTTCCTTTTCTATGTTTTCTTTTGCAGAATTATTCCTAGTGCCATGGCTAAAAGTGGATTGACCAGGACTTGAAGTAGTATTCAAGGCTTTGGAATGTTTCACAGAATTCTCTAGTACTGAAACCACAAACAAGATTAAAACTAAGAGTTGCTAAATCTAAAAATAAGCAAAATGATTGAAATTGCTTCTATCTTGAATTGTATGGATTAGCCAAGAGGACAAAACCTGAAAGATATGTAAAGCTTCCTCAGGAAAAAACTACCCAACTAGAAACTCTTCACAGTTGCAGCTCTTTTTTAAGCTAGTCAGTTATTTTAAGATTATGAAGGCAAGTATAGGCAAAATGCTTAACAAGTCTGGTTACTAGGAATTAAATTCGAGTCTGGATCACAGTCTGCACTTTTAAGCATTATTTTATGCTGATATTCATAAACCTCAATTTTTTCATTAATAACAAAACAAAAAAAACTCAAGGGAAAAAATAATCAAAAACACCATACACATTTTAATTTAGTAACTGAGTCTTACTTGTTTTCCCTGGCACTGCAGATGTATTAGCTTTTGAAATAAAAGTCTTGGTGGCTGAAGAAGTAGAGGGTTGCTCAGTGATCACTGGATCTACAACCACTCGGTTGCTTCTGGTTCGAACCACAGAACTGGATTCAGTTTTACCATTTATCTGAGCAGCATTATGCCTCGGTGGTATTGAGCGTGTTGGTGCAGAAAACGCAGAGGTAGAAATTTCTGACTTAAGGTGGGGTTTCAAGATCCTTTTTTTCCTTTCAGGGCTGTGAATAAAATAATACTGTTAGTCATCTAGGTAACTCTAAATGGATAAATGAAAGTTTTATAATATAGTGTTGGATTCAATATTTGAACTATTATGAAATATGTTAAAACATGAGATTTGTAGTGGATTTCTTATGGTTGTGAGCCTTTGAAAAGTGAATATTTAGTGAAGGATTGCTGTAAATGCTACAGTTATATGACAGAAAGCATGATACCATCACTATCCTAAAAATGCTGTTTTACTGTATAGATTTAGCAGTTTGAATTTAAGCACTTACACTAGTAAAGCTTTAGTTAAAAGATTAAAAATCCTCCACATCATAGGAACTTGCATGTCAAATATATCATTCTGCAATATAGGGAATAGTAAAGGAAGTATTAAAAAACACCAACTTCTATCATATAGATGACAAAGTTATAGATTAGTTAAAGCCATTTCAAAGAAATTATATACCTTGATGCAGCACTACTGGAAACAGAGCTGCTTCTGTTTCTTTTCTTCCTCCTTTTGGTTATGGTATTTCTTTTATGAAAACGAAGAGCAGATTTATAATCTGATAAAACTGAACTAATGTGTTCTTCGAAGAAAGCAGATAGGCGTAAACTCATGCTGTAAATCTATGGAAGGGGAAAACTGTGTTCAAATACTCCTCAAAGGAAAGTAAATATATTCATTAAATATAAATAATTTGGATATTTGTCTAGTAATTTCTTTTTAGAATTTAAATATTGGTTTTTACATCCCTTTTTCCCAAAATCTTTTCATAAAAAGTAAACTGAAGTATTGTTACAATTATTTTTGCATTTAGATAAGGGGTATTCCAAGTTTTGAGATTTTTAATGCAAAGTCTTACTCTGAATTCAGAACAGACAAAACTCCTTGTGAATTCTATCATACTGAAACTATCCCTGAGCATCTGAACCTGTTTTCCATGACTATCTAAGATAAGTATCTATTCTTTCTCATTCCACTGCCATATATCAACCTATATGAGGTCCTGTCTGGATAAATAGAAGTAAATGATATTTACATTTATTTTTGTAAATCATACAGATAGATTTTTGTAAATCATTCACAGAAATGCTCCTTTCCATCACTCCATAAAATAGCTGCAGAAGCCCAGATGGCTCTTACATACCAGTATTGTTCATATATAACATGTGTACAATACCACTTCAAACATCAAAGATGACATCAGTGTTATTTCACAGAAAAAACTGAGTAGAAAGATACAGGCTCTTTTTCCACAAGGAGACCATTCAGAACATCATAGCTGATTCTGCTCTAAACTTTAAATGGGAGCAGTATTTAGTTTTTTAATATGATTTTCTTCTAACTAGACATAAAAGAGAACAATTAAATTATATACCCTTGATCTTTTGCTTGGTGTATATGCTTTAGAATTACTAAAAATAAGTCTGACATCTTTACATAATTCCATTGGTGACTCATAATTCCCAGCCTCTAATGTTTCTCTAACAGTAGCAAAATCCATTGGAGTGTCAATGATATCTCTATAGTCCTAGGGGAGAAAAAATAAACATTATCATCATCATCATCATTATTATTATTACCACAAAGCATTACTTCTCAGCACAGGGACTGCAATCACACAATGAGTGAGTGCCAAGCCCTAGAACTATTAATAATCACTCTTATAAAAGAATACCAAAACTTATATAGGGGTCCCTCTCACGTAGGAATTCTGAATGGGAGTTCTGGACTCCTGACTTCTGCCAGGCTGTGGTAGGAATTTGGGGCGTAAAACAGTGGATAGAAAACTTCTCTCTCTGTCTCTCTACTTTCAAGGATATGAAACTAGTAAACACATTAAAAAAAAATCAATGCAAACAGTTGTCACCAAGTTTATGCACTTCATTCCAGAGAAGTGGAACTGCCCAAGATCTCTACCTAGTCAACTGTGTAAAGCAACAGATTGGAAACAATGAATAGAAATGAAAGCAGAAGAGTAACAGAAATTTATCACAGTACAGAATAAAATTATCAGAATATGGTATCTTTTAGTAGGGACAAAGAATTCCTCATCATTTCAATAGCTCTGAGTATATATTTTTGAAAGTATAAAACCCCAAGCCAGCATCACAACTCAATAGGCTAATCCTCCGCCTGCATCGCTGGCACCCCAGGTTCTAGTCCCAGTCAGGGCGCCGGATTCTGTCCCAGTTGCCCCTCTTCCAGGCCAGCTCTCTGCTGTGGCCCCGGAGTGCAGTGGAGGATGGCCCAAGTGCTTGGGCCCTGCACCCCATGGGAGACCAGGAGAAGCGCCTGGCTCCTGGCTTTGGATCAGCGCAGTGCACCGACCGCAGCGGCCATTGCGGGGTGAACCAACGGAAAAGGAGGACCTTTCTCTCTGACTCTCTCTCTCACTGTCCACTCTGTCAAAAAAAAAAAGTATAAAACCCCGACTTTGTAAAATCAAGTTAAGAATCAAATACACTGATCTTACAGTGAAGATGGTGCAATATAAGATGTGGTTACAGACTTTACAAACTTTTATTTCATTTTCAATATGCATGCCTTTCATGTCCTTTTCTTTTATTTTGTATTGGCTAGACTTTTCCAGTACTGTTCGATAACTGTGGTGAACAATGGTGAGAGTAGACGGTCTTTCCCTCTTCTCAAATTTAGGTGGAAAGCACTGAATCTGCCATCATTAAGCATGTTATCTCTAAGTTGTTTTTTTTTTTTTTTAAATAGATGTTCTTTAACAGGTAGTGGAGATTCCCTTTTATTTCAGTTTTTCTTAAAATTTTTTTTTCTTTTAAATCATGAATGGTGTTCTCTTTTTATTAGATTCTATATGTGCCTATTTATTTCAGGGCCAACTGTATTACTATATTTTTTATATTCTGATACCCTGCTATTTGGTAACCTTAAATATTTGGGGAAAGACAGCCCCTCACAGGGCTAATCAATCCTTAAGATATAACAAAGGGCTCAACTGAGAGCACATATTTCAAAAATAAATAAGTCAACCCCAAGTATATAGCCTCCGTTATCTCCCTTTCTAACTCACACACAACAAAGCAGTGTTTCCTCTTTGCTAAGTTATCTTGAGTTATCTTAAGGCCAGGATCAGACAGTTAGGATTATCCAGATGTCCTACAGCCTACTGGAATTATTCAAACTAGCAAATCCTAAATGGCTTATTCTCACTTGCCTCATAAATCTCAAAAGAGGGTTTCTTTTTATTAACTTATTTATTTGAAAGGCAGAACTGCAGAAAAGGAGAGGCAGAGAGACAAAGATCTTCTATCAACTGGTTCATTCCCTAATAAACTGCAAGGGATGAAATTAGGACAGGGCAAAGCCAGGAGCCTAGAACTCCATCAGGGTCTCCCACATGGGTGCAAGGGTCCAAGTACATACTCATTTGCTTTCCTAGGCACATCAGCAGGGAGCTGGACAGGAAGAGGAGCAATCAGGACATGAACCTGTGCCCATATGAAATGCTGGTGCTGCAGGCAGCATCTTAACTCACTGTGCCACCTGCACCAGCCCCTCAATAAAGGGTTTCTAAGTTTTTCCCTAGCTCCTGTCTTTCTGTCATCTGACCAAAATATGGAACCTCCCCTGTGGCCCTAAGTGGTATGTGATTATCACCCTCTCTGGAATCTGTAAATACAATAAACTTGTTTCTTCTAAGCCAGGTCCTCATTTCTTCTTATGGCCAAACAAAGCCATAACATACCTAAAATGTATACTCTTAGAATAAAAGGGTATGCAATGTTACCAATTGCTTTTCCTATGTATTAATCAGTATGATGTGATTTTTCCAGTTAGCGTGATGGAGAAAACTGACTAGTTTTTGAATATTGAACCAGCCTTCTATCTCTGGAATAAACACCACTTGGTCATGATTTATAATAATTTTTATATATTCCTGAATTCTATTTGCTGTTATTTTGTTAATAAATTTTGCATTTCATTCTTTTTTACTGTTTTTGCCCATTTTTGGAGGGTGGGCATATAGGAGATTAAAATAATACTGATTTTACAAAGTAAGTTGGCAAGTAATTCCCTTCTTTTCTATCTTCTAGAAGTCATTATGTAGAACTTATGTCAATCTTTCTTTAAATTTTGTTAGAGTTCTCTAGTGAAGTCACCTGAGACTAGAGATTCCTTTTTTGAAAATTACAAGTTAAATTCACTGAATAGTTAAAGGCTATTGAAGTTAGCTATTTTATATTCGGTGAGCTTTGATGGTTTATATTTTGAATATTAATATTTCATATAAGTTGTCAGATGTATAAGCAAAGAACTGGTTGCAGTATTTTCTTACTTATATCCTTTTGTAAAATTACTTAAATTCTTTTGCTATCATCCTGGTCTGTAATAATAGTCCCTATTTCATCTCTGATTTTAGCAGTGTTTGCTTTCTCTCTTTTTAGTCTTATAAATTTTAATAGGCACTTGTCAGCTTTATTGATCTTTACAAAGAACAAGTTTTTGGTTTCAAGGTTGACTTTCATTTATTTCAGCTCTTTATGATGCCTTTTTTCCTACTTACTTTTGGCTTATTTTACTTTCCTTTTTTTTAGGTACTTGAGCTTAATTACTGATTTCAAACTTTTCTTCTGACATATTCTTTTGTGTACATTTAATGCTATAAGTTTCCCTGCACTGTTTTAAGTGTATCTTACAAATTTTGATATACTACATTCAATGTATTTTTTTTTTTTTAATTTTAATAGTTCACTTCCCAAATGCCTGTAACAAGCAGGTGGAAGCTGGGAGAAAGGAACTCAATGCTAGACTTTCACATGTTTTGTAGCAACCCAATTACTTGAGTCAATACCACTGCCTTCCAGGTCCTACACCAGCAGGAATCTTGAATCAGAAGCTAAAGCAAAGTATTGAAACCACATTCCCTAATGTGGAACAAGGGCAACTTGATCTGCATCTGAAATGCAACTAAACACTTGCTTCTCTCATTTTTCTTCTCTTTAAATTCTCTGAAAATTAGCAGATGCACAGATTTGGAAGAATGTTTCTTTCAAGTGTCTGGAGATTTTTATTACTGACTTCTAATTACAAACACACTATATATGTTTTCAATGAAATTTTGTTTTGGTTTGTTTACTTTTCCCCAATCTTCTTGTGGGTTACCTGAACAAGTTCTAGAATTTCGTTTTTGAATTTACCTATCGTATTTGTTGAAGTATTTTCTTGTACAGCATCTTAAGTGGTTGTTCTAGGCATTTTATATATCAAAGTCTATCGGCATCAACATTGTACTGATTCAATTCACATACAGAAAATTACTAATAACCCTAAGTCTCTCTATTTCCTGCTTAGAATATAACTATATGAAATATTTTCTCTACATAAACTGAGAACCATTCTGGACAGTGTTGTAATTTTTGCTTCAATTAACCTAAGTATAGAAACCTTTCCTTATGATTTCTATTCTTTTCATTTGTTTCAACTATGTTTTTAACTGTTCAAGCATTTTTATGACACTATTTAAAAATCCCTATCAGGTAATTCTAACACATGTGTCATCTGGGGTTGCGATCTATCAATTGTCTTACCTCATTCAGGTTGCAATCAACATAGTTGCTTGATAAATGATTTTGAATTGAAACTTGTACATTTTAGGTGTATCTTATTAAAATCTTGTGTTTTAGCAGGCCTCCTCTGACAACTTTAATGGGCTAAGAGGATACTGCCTTGTTACTCTAGGTGGGAGTGGAAGTCTAAGTTCTCTACTTGGCTAACACTGATACTCAAAGAGTGGGGAGGGTGTTCTCGTTACTATTGGGAACAGATGGAATTTCAGACTCCCATCCATACACAGATATCACCTAAGCTGGGGAGGGCTAAATGCCTTGTTACTGTTCCATATACAGCCTCCATGACACTACATGGGTTAGCTCTACTATAACTGACAGGCGGTAGAAAGTCGTTACTTTTCGTAGACCTCCACTGACACCATCTCAGGGAGATAAGGGAGGGGCACTATTATTGTTAGGTGCAGGTAGAAGTCTGAGCTTTCCATGTGCTCTCCACTGGTATTTGTGAGAAGTGAGGGGGTGTTCTACTGGCCTGTGCTAGTGGGAAAGGAGTGAAACCATAGTTTTCTCCAAAGTATTTCGCTGGAGTAGAGCAGTTATTGTCTAAATTCTTGGTGTTTCAAACTGCCCCTTTCTTGACTGTTTCTGAAACTTGAAAGAGGGGGAGAAAGAGAGAGAGAGAGAGAAAGTGTCCTCCATCCACTGGTTCATTCTCCAAATGGCTGCAACAGCCAGAGTGGGGCCAGTATGAAGCCATCAGCTCCATCTGGGTCTCCCAAGTAGGTGTCAGGGGCCCAAGAACTTGGGCCATCCTCTATTCCTGTCACAGATGCCTTAGCAGGTAGCTGGCTCAGAAGTGGAGCAGCTGGGACTCAAATCAACACTCATATGGGATGCCAACATAGCAGGTAGCAGCTTAACCCAGTATACCACAATACTGGCCCCATAAATACATCTTAAAATTTTTTTAATGTCATCAATGTTTAGAGCCGCACAATAAAAATCAAACTCAGTTATCTTTCAGTAATATTTTGATTTTTGCAAAAATAGTCTATTATGCATAGCATCAAAATGCATCCAAATGACTGTCAATTACAGAAATTAAACATTAGTAGAAAACTGTCATTTGGAAAAAAAAAAACAACAAAATCTGCACCCCAAACTCTTGAGATAGTTACAAAAAGAATTAAGGTTACAAAATTGCTCCCTAGAGGGGTAAAATTCACCTAAACAGTGTCCAGCCCTTCCACCCTCATGGAGGTAACAACTTTGACACAGTTTATAACTGTTTGAATATTTAATATTATGCTATTATTGGCTCTACCTATTCTGTAGATTAGGAGAAAATTCTGAAGATATAATTTTATGTTTTCAAAAATTTTAGTAAAATGTAAAATTTCTTTATGTAGAATACTTCATTCTTGTCTTACATCTTTTTTTTAATTTTTTTTAATTTATTATTTTTTTTGACAGGCAGAGTGGACAGTGAGAGAGAGAGAGACAGAGAGGAAGGTCTTCCTTTGCCGTTGGTTCACCCTCCAATGGCCGCCGCGGCCAGTGTACTGCGGCCGGCGCACCGCGCTGATCTAATGGCAGGAGCCAGGTACTTCTCCTGGTCTCCCATGGGGTGCAGGGCCCAAGCACTTGGGCCATCCTCCACTGCACTCCCTGGCCACAGCAGAGAGCTGGCCTGGAAGAGGGGCAACCGGGACAGAATCCGGTGCCCCAACCGGGACTAGAACCCGGTGTGCCGGTGCTGCAAGGCGGAGGATTAGCCTAGTGAGCCGCTGCGCCGGCCATTGTCTTACATCTTGAGTTTCCACATTCAGTATATACAGCTACTCAAATAGCCAGAATATTTAGCATATTAATCTTCATCAAAAGTTGCATGCTTGCTTTGAGTATCTGACTAAAAGAACACAAATTAAGGGGCCGGCGCTGTGGCATAGCAGGTAAAGCAAGTGCCTGCAGTGCTGGCATCCCATATGGGTGCTGGTTCAAGACTTAGCTGCTCCACTTCCAATCCAGCTACCTGCTATGGCCTGGGAAAGCAGTAAAAGATGGCCCAAGTCCTTGGGCCCCTGCACCCATGTGAAAGACTCGGAAAAAGCTCCTGACTCCTGGCTTCAGACAGGCCAGCTCTGGCCATTGTGGCCATTTGGGGAGTGAACCAATGGGTAGAAGAGCTCTCTCTCTCTCTCTGCCTCTCTGTAACTCTGCCTTTCAAATAAACAACAAGTCCTTAAAAATACACACAAATTAATATTTTCATATAAAACCTGAAATAGGAAACATATGATCTGCCTTAATTTTCAATTCTAAAGTATAAAAAACAGATTACTGAATTTTCCCTTCTCTGTGATAGTGATTAAAAAAAACAACATACCTACATCAGAGATACCAGGAAAGCAAAGAGGCTAAATTTTTTTTTCTTGGTTCTTCTGTTTTTTTGTTTGCTGACCTTTTTTTTAAAGATTTATTTATTAATTTGAAAGGCATAGTTAGAGAGACAGACAGACAGAGACAGAGACATTTTACATCTGCTGGTTCACTCCCCCAATGGCCACAATGGCCAGGACTAGGTCAGGCGTAATCCAGGAGCCAGGAGTTTTTGCTGAGTCTCCCAGGTAGGTGAGGGTCCCAAGGAAGAGGGGCCATCTTCTGCTGCTTTCCCACGTGCATTAGCAGGGAGCTGGATCAGAGCAGCCAGGACTCAAATTGGTGCCCATAAGGGATGCTGACACTGCAGACGGCCTAACCCACTAAGCCACAGTTTCAGACCCTTGTTGATTTTTAACTGGTAGTTAGGACGGATCATACCTGTTAAATATTGTTCTCATTATTTTTAATACTTAAAAGGGATGACAACATTGTTGTAAGAGGGGATCTCCAAAAGTTCATGGAAATGCATAGTACTAAAAATCTGAGACAGGCATTTGGCCTAGTGGTGAAGCCACTGGCTGGGATATCCACATACCCTATCAGAAAGCCTGGGTTCAAGTCTTGGTTTTGTTCCCAATTCCAATTTCCTGCCAGTGTACACCTTGGGGATATGGTGGTAGCTCAAGTAGTAAGATCCCTGCCACACACATGGGAGACCCAGAAGGAGTTTCTGGTTCCCAGTTTTGGCCTGGCTAACCTTTGACTGTTGTGGGTATTTGGGGAGTGAATCTGCTGATAAGAGCTGCCTCTTTCTCTCTGTACCTCTCAAATAAAATTAAAAATGTTTCTTAAAGAAAAAGGTACATGAATTTCCAAACTTTGACACCAAAATAAATTTATCCTTTAATTCCATTTTCTACAAACCTTTAAAAGCACCTGTGAGTATTTGCTCCCTAGGTTTAAGAAGGGAACCATTTCCTTCATATAAAAACTCAGTTGCTTATTCTCTAAGAACATCACATACAGCTGTGGTACACTGGAATTACAGGTTCTTGTTCTGGCACTGTCAACAAAAGCCTAAATATAAAACTCAGTGAAACATTAGTATAACGACTCCAATCCTAGCCTCTTCCATTTGTTTCTGTATGACAGTCTTCTTCTCCTTTTTGTCTATAGAGTTTTGATTTTTCATTATAATTCTATGTAAAGTTTTTTTGTATATATCACACTCAGGAATCACGTTCTGTCAGTTTATCAACCCATGAAAATCCTCAGGCATTAATTCCTCATATATTGCCCCCTCCTAATCTCATTTTCTCCCACTGGAATTTCTGATAGCTATTTTTGGACCTTCTCATTCTATCCATTTTTTTTTAAGGATTTGTTTAATTATTTGAAAGGCAGAGTTACAGAGAGGCAAAGAGAGCTCTTCTTGATTTACTCCCCAAACACCACAATGGTTGGAGCTGTGCCTATCTGAAGGTAGGAGCCAGGCGATTCCTCCAGGTGTCCCATGTGGGTGCAGGGGCCCAAGGACTTGGCCCATCTTCTACTGCTTTCCCAAGTGCATTGACAGGAAGCTGGATCAGAAGTGGGGCAGCCAGGTCTTAAACCAGCACCCATATGGGATATGGGCACTGCAGGTGGAAGCTTTACCAGCTCTGCCACAGTGCTGGCTCCTCCACTATCTCTCTAAATCTTTCTTTCACACCTTTCAACTCTTTACATCTTTCTGTGGGAAATTCTATATCATTTCTCTAGATCTTTGAATTAATTATCCCTTTAGAGAGCTGATCTGATTGTACAGCTGCCCAGCAGGTTTAATTTCAATAACTACATTTTATTTTTCAGAATCCTAATTTACTTGGTTTTAATATGCCTTATACCACTTTTCCCTAAAATAAAAGTCTTTCTTTTCCACTTGCTACTAATTCATTTGTCCCCTTAACCAAAAGCATTTTTTTTCTGGTGGCACATAGTCATCTTTTTTTTTTTTTTTTTCTTTTTTTTTTGACAGGCAGAGTTAGAGAGAAAGGTCTTCCTTTTCCATTGGTTCACCCCCCAAATGGCCGCTATGGCCAGGACGCTGCGCCAATCTGAAGCCAGGAGCCAGGTGCTTCCTCCTGCTCTCCCATGCGTGTGCAGTGTCCAAGGACTTGGGCCATCCTCCACTGCCTTCCCAGGCCACAGCAGAAAGCTGGACTGGAGAGGAGCAACCAGGACAGAAGCCGGCACCCCAACCAGGACTAGAACCCGTGGTGCCAGTGCCTCAGGCGGAGGATTAGCCAAGTGAGCCGCAGTGCCGGCACATAGTCATCTTAACAATGAATACTGTCTCTTTGAAAAACACAAAAAATACACATTGATACAAGTATGTAATTTTAGAATAATATATAGATAATTTTAAAATTCTAGATATTAAAATTTTTGGAAAAAAGTTAATGTTTCTGGTTTTTTTTTTTTTTTTTTTTTTTGCTGTATTTATATATGATGCATCACTCAGTCTTACGACTGGTGATTTCTTCTTTTTCTTTTTAAATCATTAGTTCATCTTCAGTAGGGACTATTGTTTTTGTTTTTCCATGAAGGCTTTCTTTTTTTTTTTTTTTTAATTTTTTTGACAGGCAGAGTGGACAGTGAGAGAGAGAGAGACAGAGAGAAAGGTCTTCCTTTGCCATTGGTTCACCCTCCAATGGCCACCACGGCCAGCGCGCTGCAGCCAGCGCACCACGCCGATCTGATGGCAGGAGCAAGGCACCCATCCTGGTCTCCCATGGGGTGCAGGGCCCAAGTACTTGGGCCATCCTCCACTGCACTCCCTGGCCACAGCAGAGAGCTGGCCTGGAAGAGGGGCAACCGGGACAGAATCCGACGCCCCGACTGGGACTAGAACCCGGTGTGCCGGCGCTGCAAGGTGGAGGATTAGCCTAGTGAGCCGCGGCGCCGGCCTCCATGAAGGCTTTCTATACATAAAAATACCTTAGAGACTGAGAGAGACATTCTTCCATGTAGAAGGAATTACTCTATTCTTTTTTTCAATTCCAGGTGCACACTTTAACAATCCTAGATTTAGGGCAGGGTCTCAGTTCCAAATTCCTTCCTCACTATGGCTCAATGTCTCACCTATCTTTGCATACTGTTAATACTTATGCCTCTAGAAACTAAACAGTGATTTCTTTTTTAATCTCTGATTTTCTGGGAAAAACCCAGAATACAAACAATCGGTAAACTATAGTCAAGTATGTAAGAAAGGGAAATCCATAAGTTCCAAAAACAAAGAACTGAAAACTAGAGCACCGTAACATTAGCTCAGTTCTTGGAGGGTGTTTTTTGGTGAGTGAGGTTCAAATTAATTCCATTCATCAAATTGCTGGAATTAAAGATCTCTCTTTCACATTTTAAAACTCCTTGTTTCTGGTTTTTTAAGTAACAAAAAAGGTCATTTTATGATTGATGAAATTTCTACATTTCCATCACTGTTAGAATGCATAGATAAAATATAGAAAATTAAGTTCAATGATACCACATCTAGTTCACTGTCTTACAAAAGTCTTCCTTGTTAATTGGAACCACAAATGCTATATAGACTATACAACCTTTAATAATTTATTAAAAGAGTAAAAAAATCAATCAAAATAAATACTTGGATCATGTTTACTCAATTCCTTTTAACATGTATTCCATAAATATCATACACTGACACAGCCTACATATCTATGATAATGCCACTTTACATTGGTTTATATTGCCTTACCATTTAGAACTGTTTTAATTAATGTGTACTCATCTCTTCTCCATAACCTTGTAAAAAGTAGGAATTATTATTCTTGTCTCTTAGATAACTGCTATAATAAATATATGGAATTAGTGTGAGGAAGAAAAGAAGTATTTTTAAAAAACGCAGATGGGAATGGATCAGCGCGGTGCGCCAGCCGCAGCGCGCTGGCTGCGGCGGCCATTGGAGGGTGAACCAACGGCAAAGGAAGACCTTTCTCTCTGTCTGTCTCTCTCTCACTGTCCACTCTGCCTGTCAAAAAAATAAAATAAAATAAAATAAAATAAAATAAAATAAAATAAAATAAAATAAAATAAAATAAAAAACAAAAAACAAAACAAAACAAAAAAACGCTGAAGGAAACTAAGTCACTTGCTCAAAGTTATGTATCTAATAAAAGCACACTTAGGACCATAACCCAATTCTTTGGAGACTTACATTTTACTACATTATTCAACTTAAATGCTCCGTATTATCAAGTAGATGATGATAACATGTATGATATAATGAAGAAAAAAAATTGTCAACTGCCATGCATAACGTATAGCAAACTGACAGGTTAAAAAAATTATTTTTAAGAACACTTACTGGATATTCAAGGAGATCTACTGGCTGTCGGAAAGGCTCTGAATCTTCACATTGAAATATAAGATTTAATAATTCTTGACATTGTTTCTTCCATGCTTGAATATCATAAGATTGAGCTCTATTACGCAATCTTCTTCTAGGCTGATGCTCCTAAAATAGAATGTTCATCGATATTACCAAAAAGTACTGATACAATAAAAAATGTATTTTAATGCAGCCTTTGATAATTAACTACTGGGTGGATATCTCTTATCCAAATACTTCATACCAGAGCATTTTTATTTCAGAAAACCTGTACTAACATTATCAGTTGAGCAACCCTAATCCAAAAATTCAGAATCTAAAACATTCTGAAGTCCAAAATTTTGGGGTGTCAGACTGGTGCACAGTTTCAGATTTTGGAGTATTTTGGATTGTGGTTTAGGGATTTTCATCTTGTAATATCATTCAGCTAGTTCTCAAAAACATGCCTTTTGTGATTTAATCTGATTTGGAAGTAATACTTAATATGTCTAATAGTTTTTAAAAAAAACTAATATTTTATATAAAATATTTCTGCTAAAAGAATAATATATTACCTTCCTTTTTCGGGTAGAAGTTCCTGGTACATCAGCATCTTTCTCTTCTTCCTTTGAGGCAAGAATTTATCAGGTTCATAAAATACTCTAGGTTTCATTATGCTCTGTAGTTGTTTAATTACCAATAATTTCCTTTATTTTTTTAATTTAATTTTTTTATTTTTTAAACTTTTATTTAATAAATATAAATTTCGAAAGTACAACTTGTGGATTTATACTTTTAAAATACTGCAATATATATGCAGCATATTATGGACTCATTACAAAGTCTTCTCCCCATTTTAAAAAAATAATGACAATAACAAAATAACGGCTTTTTTTCTGAAAAACTTCACTGTGTAAATTTCTTTTTATATAAAAATACCAATGTAGTGATTGTAATGAAATATCACAAACCTCAGAGTCAGATAAGACTTTTTTCTTCATTGAATTATAAAGTGGAATCATGTTATAACAAGTCTGATCCCTAAATGACAAGAAGAATAGGTTAATATATAACATTAGAGCCATGAACATTTTTCCCATAAAATCTATTCCTAAAGCCAAATTCTAAAATAGAAGTTGAAGCTGCAGGCCATCTCCATTGGTTGGCTCTAGTCACACACATTTACTCTACCTCTTCTGTTCTAGTCTATTTAGAGCCTCTGCTCTGGCCTGACTACTTCACTACAGTAAAATCAATTCTCACTTCTCAGTCTTGTTCAAACAACTGCTGTGCCTGGGATGTCTTCTTCCATTCATCAGTCTTCAGAGTAAAGCTAATATACCTCCCATCTGCCAATGCCTTCTTTCTTTCATTCTTAAGTGTAGGTATTCCCTAAAATCTTGTCCTAGTCATCTCTTAATGCTGTACCTTTTGTTCTGATAACCTTATTAATCTGCAATTATCTGTATAAATGAATTGCACATCCCTATTACATGTCCTGATACTTGAACATCCTACTATCGCCTGAAATTCCACATTTAAACCCAATTCACTCCCTACTATTCCTCCATTTTCTTTTTTATGTTAGAATATCATTCTTAGAATAATGAGGTCTTGATTTTTCACTTCCATGGTTTGTTTGCTCTTTTAAATGGTCAAGCCCTATGAATTCTATCCTCAAACATCTCTTGGTATCTGTTCCCTTCTCATTTTTATAAACTAAGCCCATATTACCTGAACTCTTACTTGGTCAACTTTGGCAGCAAAACTGCTACTTAAGTTTTTTGTCTCTCCTCTATCACTTAAAGACATTACAGACAAATGAGTGTTTCTGAGGTAAACTGTAAAACAAGTTAATTCATGTTAAAATACTTTCAACAGCCCAGTGATCCCAGAACTCATATTTAAGTCTAGTTTCTTAGATTGGCATTCAAAGCCATCTATGATCTGGTTCCAACTCACATTCACAGCATTATATTCCTGACTTCATTCATGTAACTCTCTATCTACTTTATCAAACTTAAATTACTATTTAAATTTCTGTTAATAATTTCTCAAGCCACTCCTTGTCCCTGAAATAATATTTCTTTCAATTAGCTTTTCCTAAATCTAGAAGTATCTGTGTTGTATAACATTTTCTTAATCTAGTTCTCTGAACTTCCAATCACCAAAGCTAGAAAACACCCTATGTCCATCTAAATTTTCAAACAATTCTCGTTACTTTCAATTTTCCTTACATTTCTTTCATATTTATCTATCTTGTAAAATTATACTACTAAGGGAAAAATACTATTATTTCTATCTCCAAGTATCTACCATATCATTTTACTTTACATGGCAAATAATTTAACAAAATTTCAAGGCATACTTTACATCTTAAAAATTGGTGTCAGATATGATTTTTAATAAATGATATATTTTTTAAAAAGATTTATTTATTTTGAAAGAGAAGAGGAAGAGACAAAGAGAGAAAGAGAGATCTTCCATTCACTGATTCGGATGGCTGCAACATCTGAACAGAGATGTTCAGACAGAGATAGGACAGGTTGAAGTCAGGAACCAGGAGCTTCATCTTCATCCAAGTCTCCCAAACGGACAGCAGGGCCCAATATTTGGACCATCTTCAATTTTATTCCCCGGGCCATTAGCAGAGAGCTGGATTGGAATTGGTGCAGTCAGGACATAAACCAGCACCCATATGAGACGCTGACATTGTAGGCCTCAGCTTTACACACTACACCACAAGGCCAGCCCAGTGACATAAATTTTGTAAATGCCAGGGAGGAATTACCTTTTATAAATATATAATATGCTTTACATATTAATTTATATTTCAAAAGCATTTCAAGGTAAATATCTCAAAGAATATTTCTACTTCCATGGATTATATCAAAAGTTAAAATATTTTTCATCTAAATTAGTTTCACAGAAATATGAACAGTACTATATATATTACTGGACTACTGGTTCAACAGAACAGACTTCAGGAGTAGCTAAGGCTTGATTACTAATTTCATTTAAGTAAAAGTATAGCAAAAAAATAGCCCCAAAACCATTTGAAAAACTGAAGATTTCTGGGGCTAACACTGTGGCTCAGCTGGCTAAAACCATGGCAGGCAGTGCCAGCATCCCATGAGTGGCAGCTGGAGTCCCAGCTACTCCACTTTTGATCCAGCTCCCTGTTAATGTGCCTGGGAAAGCAGCAGAGGATGGCCCAAGTCCTTGGGCCCCAGCACCCACGTGGGAGATCCAGAGGAAGTCTGTGGTTCCTGGATTCAGCCTGGACCAGCCCTAGTCATTGTAGCCATTTGGGGAGTGAACCAGCAGATGGAAGCTCTCTGCCTCTTGAATAAATGAATAAATGTTTTTAAAAAATAAAATAAAAATAAAAAACCCTGAATATTTTTCAGAGAATAAGGTAGAAGAAGGGCAAAAAGTTTACCTTACTAATTTTATTTGATGTTTCCTTATACTAAAATTACCTGTATTTTTTAGCAAAAAAACAAAACAGTACTCCAGGAAAGAAAACCCTAAGATTATGATTAGCAATGAGAATGAAACTGGATTTGCAGTTTATTTATTTAAAGATTTATTTGTTTGCTTGAGAGGTAGAGTTATAGATAGAGAAAGGGAGATACAGAGAAAAGTCTTCCATCCACTGGTTCACTCCCCAAATGGCTGCAATGGCTAGAACTGGGCAAAACCGAAGCCAGGAGCCAGGAGCTTCTTACGGTCTCCTACACAGTTGTAGCAGCCCAAGCACTTGGGTCATCTACTGCTTTCCCAGGCCATAGCAGAGAGCTGGATTGGAAGAGGAGCAGCTGGGACAGAAACTGGCATCCATATGGGATGCCAGTGCCACAGGCAGAGCCTTAGCCCACTATGCCACAGCGCCAGCCCCTGGAGATGGGTTTTAAAAAGCAGACAAAGCCGGCGCCGCAGCTCAATAGGCTAATCCTCCGCCTGCGGCGCTGGCACACCGGGTTCTAGTCCCGGTCGGGGTGCCGGATTCTCTCCCGGTTGCCCCTCTTCCAGGCCAGCTCTCCGCTATGGCCAGGGAATGCAGTGGAGGATGGCCCAAGTGCTTGGGCCCTGCACCCCATGGGAGACCAGGAGAAGCACCTGGCTCCTGCCTTCGGATGAGCGCGGTGCACCGGCCACAGCGCGCCGGCCGCGGCGGCCATTGGAGGGTGAACCAATGGCAAAGGAAGACCTTTCTCTCTCTCTCTCTCTCTCTCTGTCCATTCTGCCTGTCAAAAAAAAAAAAGGGGGGGGGGCAGACAAAAAGCCTAACTAATGCCCTTTATGTAAAAATGAAAGGTGATAACAGCTGAGAAAACTTTTAAAAACCAGCTATCGCCTCTTAACCCTCTTAACCAGAAAAAAATTATCCAATATGAATAATAACATTAATATGAAATTAGAGCTGTCTTTTGCACAAAATAAATGATTTATTTTTCTGGCTTCAATTTGGAAGGTTCATTTCATTCTATGTATACCTAAAATCAGAAAATTAAATTAGGTGGTAACATGCTTCTGCCTTAAATTATCATTCCTGCTACTGGATCAATAATTAAGAGGTAAACGAATTTTGAGGAAGCATCTTGAAAGTTCTATTTCAGTTTACAAATTTGAAAGCAATACAGCATTACATGAAAAGGTCTCAGGGCTGGCATGGTGTAGTGCGTTAAGCTACCATCTGCAACACTAGCATCTCATATGTGCCTCAATCCCAGATGCTCCATTTCCATTCCAGCTCCCTGCTAATGGGCCCAGGAAAGCAGGAAGATGGCCCAAGTGCTTAGGATCCTGTCACCTACATAAGACACCTGGTTTCTGGCTCTTGGCTTTGGCCTGGACAGCCCTGGCAGTGGCACTCCTTTTGGAAGTGAACAAGAGGATGGAAGACCTCTCTCTACCATAACTCTTTAACTGTGCCTTTCAAATAAACAAGAAAATTTCTAAAAAAGAGGATGAAACGGTCCCAAATCAAATGGCAGATACTTACTGTGCACAAGTAAATCTCTAAAACCCTTAGTTTCCTCAACTGGAAATTCCAGATAATGATCCCTGCCGCCTATAATAATATTTGGCTACTATGAGTAAAATATTACATGTTTAATAAATCTTTACTATTATTATCCAATAGTTGGATAGAGGGCTCTAAGTTGTTTAACTGAAGAACACAACTGTACCACAATTTTTATGATTTTATTAGCCACTGAAATAACCAAATGCTTTTTATTTAGACAGTATATGGTTCTGATACTGTAAATAGTATGTGACATTTTGCATATAAAATGACTGCATTTTGTATTGACATTTGACACTTTAAACTTTTAATTTAAACCAGTACCATAAATTATTAGAGCCTTTATAAATAAGCATGGAAAACTCACTTTATAAAGTGTAGAAGAAGATCTGTCACAAATTTAGCAGATTTCACAATGGGGCTTCCAGGCTCATTAAACGTTCGTGTATTGTGCTCTATATATCGAACTTCCCACATTAGGGAAGAAACCCGCCTTTAAAAAAACAAAATACAGAAGTCTTAACCTTCTTCTATTTAGAAATGTGTATATAATTTAAAACCAATACATTCTGTCTTTTCAATTTTAGTATTAAATCAATTGCAAAACTCACATTTAACAATGCCATTTTCAAAAGAGCAAATACTATTTTGTATTGGGGAAAGAGAGGAGCAATAATAACTAAATAAAAACAAACAATTTTAATCATTTATCTTAAAGTAATCAAGTGATAAAACTAAAAGGTGATTCACAGCCTCGCATCTTAGAAACAAAAGTATAAAAACACAGTGAGTTTGCTGGATTACTAAGAAACACAAATAAATGACAATTATTTTCAGATAAACACTTCACTGACAATGCTAAAATAAATTCTAGTGTTTTATATTTTTCAAAGTAAAGAAAAATCCAAAGATTACCACTAAGAATATCATCAATATCTGGCCTAATTTAATAAAAAAAAGACTTGGAAAATCTGATTTGCAAACAGTAATATAATTGTAGTGAATAAACAAATATATATAATTGTGGATACAGAAGTATGCACAAAAACTTCTGTACATTTGAAACAGATTCCTCATTCTACTATCAGAGTCACAGACATCTTCAGTGCACCACTGAGAAAACTGTGTGGAAATAAAATCTACTAGAAGGACAAACTGAAGTAACAGTTTAATAAGAGACTGAGCTAGAAGTATCAGAGAAGAAAAACACAAACTGTAAGAAGTCAAACTACTGAATAAAAGAGGAAGCAAAAAAGTTTTAAATAGTGAAATAGTACATGAAGGCATCGTTATACAAGAATAGAACTCAGGTTTGTAATTCTATGATTAGGCTGGAACACAGGCAATTTCTAATTTATATTCATCCATATAAAAGTTCATGGAAAGGGGGCCTAGAAGCTAAGTTGATTTTGGTGTAAAAAATTTTGAAATCCATGTATAGCTCTTTCATAATATGCATTTCCCATGAACTTTTTAAAGATCTTTAACATAAATACTATGTTCCATCTTTTCACTCTTGAGCAGCACATCAATTATTAATTGGGGCAAATTAGAACTCAGGATGGTACTGAGTCAGTGGCAGCAAACTTGAATAAAACCACTTTGTAGCACCACCTACTGCTCAAGTTCAGAAGCATGTATAGGCTCAGACAAAGTAAGTGGACTCCTTAAAATTTCTGGAAGAACAGCCCCCCCCCCCCCCAAAAAAAAAGCTAGATTACAAAGACTGGAAAAAATAACTAATCCTTCAATGTGCAAATTATATTATACAGTAAGTGTAAAAAAACTTCCATGGAACCAAGACCTTACCTTACCCTAATGAACAAAATAAAGTACAAAATCCAAACCATCTTGGATCTAACATTGTCAAATGCTGAGGTGAAGAATTTAAGACAACTGTTCTAAGGTGACTTGGAAACATAGTTTTGGGGAGAAAAACATGAATCAAGAGGAATGAAGAAAGCTAACAGGAAATTTGAGACAGTACATTACGTGCAAGTATTTGAGATACTATGGTTCAAGAGGGACTTGAGAATGCCAAAGTGAGTAGAAAAAATACTCAAAGTGAAGTAGGCAGGCAAACAGGTTAAAATCAATTAGGTTTGTGAGCTGGAAGGCCACGCCTTCACCATGTCCCTGTGTGACCTCATCCCCCTACCTGGCCACACCTGGGTGCCCACCAGCTTATCAGGTTAATTAACCACTCCCCTTTGGAAGTGGGTTAAAAGCCTGGGATGCACTATATCCTCCTGCTCTTCTTTTCCCTGGCTTCTTGCCAGGAGGGGGCTTGCCCTAGGTTTCCTGGCCTAGATGCTCTTCCACGTGGCTGGTTCCTAGTGCTCAGTATGAACCCAGATTTACCTCTCTCTATTAAATAAAGCTCTCACTCTCCTATGCATCTTTCTCACTAAATAAAAGCCTAAAACGTACCATGCTGCCTCATTTATTTATGCCGGTATTTAGAATTCTTCTCTAAATATTAGGCAAGAACCCTTTCGGGCTTATTAATATTGGGGATTTATTAATAAACATATGGTGATATCATATGGTACTCCAAATTCCAGTAGCGTATGTGGCACCCCAAATGGCACTTCTGGGGAACTTCAAAGGGCCACATTTTCATATAAATTTTAGGGGGATTGATATCAAAAGGGAAAAATAACAAGAAACTTCCCAAATCAAAAGAAAGATACAACTATCCAGGTACAGGAAGGTAAGAAATCACCAATAAAGTCTACAGCAAGACATTTTGTAATCAAGTTCTTAAAAGAATAAAGTGCAGCTTCTCAAAACTGCAAGACAAAAGAAGCAAACACATGTAAAAGGGGTCCCAAATTGCCTTTCTGCAGACTTCTCAGCAGAAATCTTACAAGCCAGGAAGGACTGAGATGGAACTTTTATAACACTGAAGGAAAAAACTGCCAGCCAAGAATACTGCACACATTTAAGCAGTCCCTCAGATAAGGAGACAGAAAGACATTCCTATATAAACAAAAGTTGAGAGAATTTACCATTACTATATCTGGCTTATGAGAAACGCTAAAAGGAGTTCTTTAAATTGAAAAAAAGAGAAACTGGCAAGCAAAAACAAAAAAACAGCAGGTAGAAAATTCACTAGTAAGAGTATCTATGCAAATTCAGAATGCTTATAGTAAACATGGTGTGGAAACCATTCATATCTTTAGTATGAAGACTAAAAAGCCAAATAATTTTAAATGATAATGAATGTATTAATATGTTAAGAGACAGGCAAATAAAGATGTGATAATTCAGAACTGGAAGAGAAACAGTAAAAATGCAGAGTTCTTTAACAGTATTTTTTCTTTGTTTCTCTTTCTTTTATAAGCCTCATAGTAACCACAAAGCAAGAATATTTAACAGACTTATCAAAAAATAATAAGGTATCAAAACACCTTACTAGAAGTTCATTTAACTGTAACAGAAGATTGAAAGAGGAGAAAAAGAAAAAAAAAAACACACTAAAACCAGACAAGTATCAAAATGGCAGTATTAAGTCCTTAGCTATTAATAATTACCCTAAATGTAAATGAATTAAATTCTCCAATTAAAAGAGTTACCAAGTGAATTAAAAAAAACAAGACACAGGCCGGCGCCGTGGCTCAATAGGCTAATCCTCCACCTTGCGGCGCCGGCACACCGGGTTCTAGTCCCGGTTGGGGCGCCGGATTCTGTCCCGGTTGCCCCTCTTCCAGGCCAGCTCTCTGCTATGGCCAGGGAGTGCAGTGGAGGATGGCCCAGGTGCTTGGGCCCTGCACCCCATGGGAGACCAGGAAAAGCACCTGGCTCCTGGCTCCTGCCATCGGATCAGCGCGGTGCGCCGGCTGCAGCGGCGGCCATTGGAGGGTGAACCAACGGCAAAGGAAGACCTTTCTCTCTGTCTCTCTCTCACTGTCCACTCTGCCTGTCAAAAAAAAAAAAAAAAAAAAAACAAGACACAAAGAGCATTTAGCCTAGCAGTTAAGACATCACAAAAGATGTCTATAGACCATCAGGACATTCTATTAGGTACCTGAGGTTCTAGATCAGATTATAGCCCCTGACTCCAGCTTTCTCCTAATACAGACACTAGGAAGGGAGGCATCATGCCAGCTCAAGGGAGTGAGTTCCTGAATTGAGTTTCAGGCACTTGGCTCTGGCCAGGCACAAAGTTAGCCATCACAGACATCTGGGAAGTAAACCAGTAGATGGGGCCTCTCTGTCAACTGTCTCTCCCTCTGCCATGCAAATAAATACATTAGAAAAACAAAAACAAAACAAGACAATGCAAACATATAGTTACTGTTAACAAAAAATTCACTTTACCTTTACAGACAGGGTGAAAGTGAAGGATGGAATAAGGAGTAATCATATTGGTATGAGATAAAATAGGCCACATCAAAAGCAGAAAAGGAGACAAGGCAGGTAAACAAAGGCCACTACACAATGATAAAGGGTTCAATTCAACAATAGGAAATAACTATTATAAATAGATATGCACCCAATACTGAAGTACCAAAATTACAAAACAAATGTTAATAGATCCAAAGAGAGAGAGACAGAGTCCAATACAATAATAGTAGAAGACTTTTATACCCCTCTTTCTGAAATGGGAAGATCATTCAGACAGGATGAAATAGCAGAGCTAAAATATACCTTATATCAATTGGACTTAATAGACATCTACAGCACATTCTATCTGATATCTACAGAATGAACATTTTTCTCAATTGCACACATGGAACATTCTCAAGGATAAATCATTTGGTTAGTGACAAAGTAAGTTTCAATAAGTTAAAAAAAAAAAAAAGGCAATCATGCTAAGTCTCTCTCCTGACCACAATACAACATATGGGATGTAAAAAAAAAAAAAAAAAAAAGAGCAGTACTAAGAGGGAAGTTTATGGGAATCAATCATTCTATACATCAAAAAAGCAGAAAATCTTAAATAAATAATTCATTGCTATAAATCAAGAACTAGAAAAACAGGAATACATCAAGCCCAAAATGAGTATAAGGAAAAGAAATAATACTCAGAGCACAAATGACATGAAACTAAAGAATAGCAAAAGAAAAAAAATGGAGATTCTTTGAAAACAATTGACAAACTTACTTAGATTAATAGAAGATTCAAATACATAAAATCAGATATAAAAAGGAAAACACTATGACACAAGAGAAACAAAGAGGGTTGTCAGAGATTACTATGAATTTTTATATGGCAACAAATTTGATAACCTAGAATAAATGGATGAATTTCTGGATACACACACCCTACCAAGATCAAACTATAAACACACAGAACTCCTAAACAGACCAATAACACCAAGACTGAATCATTAGAATCAAGGGAAAATTCCAGGCCAGATGATTTTACTGCTGAGTTCTATCAAATATTTGAAGAAGAATAATGCTTATTCTGAAACCACTTAAAAAACTAGGAGAGAATTCTTTCAAATTCATTTTATAAGACCAGTCTTAAGTTGATGCCAAAATCCTAGCAAACCGAACCCAACAACATGTTAAAAATATTATTAACCAGGATCCAGTCAACCCAGGGTTACACAGATAGGTCAACATATGCAAACCAAGAAATATAATACACCACATCAGCAGAGTGATGGACACACATTATATAGTCATCTCAACAGACATACAAAAGGAATTAGATAAAATCCAATATCCTTTTCTAATAAAAATGGAACAAATTGGACATGTACTTCAACAAAATAAAGGAGACATATAACAAGCCAATAGCTAACTTCAAACTAAACAGAGAAAAGCGGAAAACTTTCTAAGATTCGCAACAAGGCAAGGATGCCTACTTTCACTACTTTTATTCAACATAGTACTGGAAATTCAAGCCAGAGAAATTAGAAAAGATAAAGATATAAGCGTATCCAAATTAGAAAGAAGGAACTCAAACTGTCACTGCTTGCAGGTGACATATCTTATATACAGAAAATTGTTAGAATAAATGAATCCACAGAAGTTGCAGGATATAACATCAATATACAAAAATCAGTAGTGTTCTTACACAAATGAAACATTTGATAAAGCAATCAAGAAAGCAATCTTATTCCCATTAGATAGGAATTAATCAATCTAACCAAAGAGATAAATGAAATCTACAATGAAAATTATAAAACACTGATGAAAAACTGAAGAGAACACAAAGAAATGTAAACAACCCATATTTATGTATGGAAGAATCAACATCAGTAGAATGCCCACACGACCTAAAGTGACTTACAGATTCAGTGCAATCCCTATTAAAATACTAGTGATAGGGACAGTGATGTGCATTTAACCTAGTGGATTAATGTATTAGTTGGGATGCATACACCCCATATCAGAGTGCCCGGGTTCAAATCCTGGCTTTGCTCTCAGTTCTAGCCTCCTGTTAATGGGGACCCTGGAAGGCAGTAACTGACAGTCAAACAGTAGGAGCCCTACTCAAAAAGTAGGAAACTTAGATTGCATTCTTAACTGCTAGCTTTGGCCTAGCTCAGCCCCAGCTGTTTTGACAATTTGGCAAGTGAAGCAAAACAAGGGAGCTTTCTGTCACATGTCTCTCAAATAAACAAACACAAATTAAAAAAACATCAGTGACAGTTTTTACAAAACTAGAAAAAACACCACTAACACTTATGTGTCAACATAAATGACTCCAAATAACCAAAGCAATCCTGGGCCAAAAGAACAAAGCAGGAGGTATTATACTACTTGACTTCAAAATATATTACAAAGCAACAGTAATTTAAAAGCATGATGCTGTCATCAAAACAGATCCATATAGCAATGGAACAGAATAGAGATACTAGAATTAAACCCTCAACTGATCTTTGACAAATATGCTGATAACCTGGAAAAAGGACACCATCTGCAATAAATGGTATTGGAAAAATTGGATACCCACATGCAGAAAAATCTAACTAAACATGCTATATCTACCAGATGCAAAAATTAACTCAAAATGGATTAAAGGCCTAGCTACAGCATGTGAAACATGAAACTTCTAGAAGAAAAAGGGCATATGCTTTAGGACACTGGGATGGAAGCAGACCCCAAAAGCATAGGAAACAAAGCAAAAATGAACAAGTGAGTCTTCACAGGCAATAAAGCAACCAACAGAATAGGAGACAACCTATAGAACTAGAGCACATGTTTAAACTATATATCTGATAAAAGATTACTAACCAGAAAAGTAAGGAACTCCATAGAAAAAAAGCAAAATAACAATTTAAAAAATGGGCAGTAGGTTTAAACAAACATTTCTCAAAAAAAGACATACAAATTAAAATCAAAAAAAGGTGTCACCACCTCATTCCAGCTAGATCGATTTATCAAAAAGACAAACAATAAATGCTGGCAAAAATATGCAGAAAAGGAAATCTTTGATCACTGCTGGAGTGAATAAAAACTGGTATAGCCATTGTGACAACAGTGGAGACGTGCCTCAAAAAACTACAAATATAACTATCACATGATCCAGCAATCTCACTTGTGGGTACACATCCAAAGGAAATGAAATCACAATGTTGAAGAAAAATCTGCACTTTCATGTTTATTGAAGCATTATTCATAACAGCTAGGAAATGAAAACAACTCACTAGTCCATCAACTGTATTAATGTATTTAAAAATCTGGTATATACACACAATGGAGTACTATTCAGCCTTAAAAGGGGTGAAATTGTCATTTTCGACAAAATGGATGGAAATGGAGGTCACTGTGTTAACTGAAATAAACCAAGTACAGAAGGACAAGTACTGCAACAGCACTTATATGTGGAATATTAAAAAAATTGATCTCATAGACGTTAAGAGTATAATGGTGCCTACCAGAGACCACGAAGAGAGGGATGGGTAAAGGTTAATTAACAGGTGTTAAGTGATAGTCAGGTAACAATAGGAAGTTCTGATATTCTCTGTGACTAAAAATAATGCTAATATTTACATATTTTGCTATTAAAAAATACCAACTGAAAGATAGGATTTCGGATGTTTGTACCAAAATATTAAATGTTTGGGGACACAGATGTTTAAACAATTTGGACATTATACAATCTCCTACCATAAATATTTTTTATGTGTCAGTTAAAAACAAACAAAAACCCAAAATGTCTTGAATAATCAGTCTCAGAAAGCTTCCTTCTAAGGTTGCTGAACATATCAAGTGCTAGGAGGGTGTCATGAAAGCTAGCTTAGTGCCTGTACCTAAAACCCGGGCCCAAGAATCTCTTCCATCTGGCTATCTCTGAGTTATAACTTTTACTATAAACCAATAATAGTGAGAAAAGCAGAAAATACAATGTTGGCTTGCTAAGCAAAAAATATTTAAGAAAAATCAAAACTACAAATAAATTTCATTATGTAAGCTCTATATAAAGTTTTAAAATTATTTTTTGACCATTTTAGGAAATAAACCTACAAAGACTAAGAATGCATTGTTATTGAAATTTTTAACTGAGATGCAAATAAACTGAAATTTCTCCTAGGGGCCAGTGCTATGGTGCAGCGGATTAAAGCCCTGGCCTGAAGCACCGGCATCCCATATGGGCAGTGGTTCTTGTCCTGGCTGCTCCTCTTCCAATCCAGCTCTCTGCTATGGCCTAGCATAGCAGTACAAAATGGCCCAAGTGCTTGGACCCCTGCACCCACATGGGAGACCAGAAGAAGCTCCTGGCTCCTGGCTTCGGATTGGTGCAGCTCCGGCCGCTGTGGCCATCTGGGGAGTGAACCAGCAGATGAAAGACCTCTCTCTCTGTGTAACTCTTTCAAATAAATAAAAGAAATCTTTTTTAAAAAAAAAAAAGAAATTTCATCTAGTCTTTAACTGTAACTCTATTTCACACTAAACTACACGTATAAAAATTCATCTGCATCTTTTCCAACTTCATCTTTCATAATTATTCATAGGCTAAATACAAGTAAAATGAACACAACTTTTATATTAAGAAAAATCCATGAACAAATAAGTACTTTTATGTTATCTAGGAGAATTTAAATATTTTGGCTTGCTTTATAAAACATAATGTGAAGACAATGAGCATCAAATCATATCAGCGCCTAGGAAAACAACTATCCAGGAATCATTTCCACGTGTGATCTATGACTAACAATAAAGGCATTACTGGGATCTCGTGAGAAATGCAGAATCTCAGTGCTATTTCCAAACCATATGAACAGCTTCTACAATTTCCCAAAATTCATGAGTGTATCAGTGAATATCTAAAACTGAGACAACGATGCTATAAAGCAATAAATGGGTGAAAGGATCATTATAGCTTTACTTTGGTAGTAACTACATCAAATGGTTCTAACCTGTAAAATCTGTTTTCCAGTCTTTGTTTAATTGTACTTAGATCCGTTGGATATGCCACTACTGTGCAATACATGGGATAGGCTTGCAGATCCACAGGGGCCACAAATGCTGAAGCAATATCTAAAATAAATAAATAAGTTTTAAAACGTATTTTTGTTGCTTAAAATTATTAAAGAATTCTGCCTGAATTAAAACTTCAGTCCTAATCCAAATAACCATTTGTAGGCCACTATAGTTCAGCTGACATAAGTTTCACTTTTATTGCGTCTATACTAGCATAGCAAAATTCTAGGGATATTTTTAATGCATAGACCCATCAGTATGAAGAAACGACTGGTAATATATATTAATTATGACTAGTAAAAACAAAACATATGTATTTCTGTAACTGATAGCTGGCCATCCCTAAATCTATATATTTTCATGTTTTTGACAAAGCCACTCTACCATTTATGTTGTAATATACTGCATTTAAATACAAACTTTGATTTTATCAAAACTTATCACCTTATAAATCTTTACAATGTTATTCTGTGAAATATTAGGAAAACAGAGAAAACAAACCCAGAAGTATTTCACTCAAAATTACTAACTTAATAGCATATATTAAACTGGTAAAGTTTTTAAAAACCAGAACATAGTCAAAACAGCTATTTTTTTGCTCATTCACATATTAAACTACTTCATGTTTTAATAATGCCATAACTACTTAAAGTAGCCTTAGAAGTAGAAGAACTATGAAGTGTTGCCATTTTATAAAACACTTCCATTTTGAATATCATTCAATCTGAGTGTCCAGCTCTTCTTATTCATTTTAATGTCTTCCCAGACTCTTCGACGCTGATATGTTACAGACACAGTGGGTTGATATAAACCCATGAGTTTATATTTACTTAGAGAACCCAGAGTTCAGACAACCAAGTTTTATAGTCAGTATTTACTTTTTTTTTTTTTTTCAAATGAAGCAAAGTAGTTTATATACGTTCTTCTATCCCCTTAAAAAGATTCTTCTGTGTCTGTGTTCAGCTTTCAAGTCTTCTCCTCCAATTCACCTCATATCAGCTTGAATAGCAAAGGTTTTCAAAGTGGGTTGTGGAGGACCCAGATTTTTCAGATATTAAAAATTAAAAATCAAAAATCTAGAAGGCCCTCATTCTGAAATTCAGCTAGAATAACACCATTATAACAGTTTTGGATATTTAGATCTTATGTAAAATCTCATTCAAAAAAAAAGGTTCTAGTGAAAAATGCTCAAAAATCTATGATACTGTGATAAAACTCTCAAATAACAGTGCTTTTTGCAAGCTTTTCTATATCTACGCTATTATTAATATTTACCTAGTGTCATCAACTGGTTTATTCCTGTCACAATCCTTTCACATTCTTCATCCCTGGGATTGGTACCCCATTCTCCATCAAGAGGTTTATAGATTAATGATCTGCATTCGTTATCAGTTAAAGGAACACTGGTACCTAGTTCTTCAGGAAATACAGCTGACATGCAGAGACAGAAAAAGCAGGTTAATATTAATATTTAGGTTATCTTTAGAAAATAAAACTGATTATTGTCTTAAAATATAAAAATTTGGTAAATATTTTCATAAAGGACAGTATATTTCCAGGGTCAATAAAGTTTATTTTTTAAAAGATGCTAAGTATAAATTATCCTTTAAAAATACAGTAATCTAGATAATTATTTTCCAAAATTATATCTCAAAACACTTTATAATCAAGTTTTCAGGTGAAGCAGAAATCAATTCTATGAAATGATGCAAATTTCCAAGTTTCATGAGTTTTATAATTTAATTGCATTTTTACTTTGATAAAACACAAGGTGACTGTACTAAGACTTTCAAGTTTTTTTAATGCAGAAGAGAGAATAATACAGGTAATTCTAATACATTTTGCTCTTAAATGATGATGGTACACTTTCCTGTACTACTAAATTTTAACATTTTAAGTAAGATCAATAGAGATTTATTGGTAGCAATATAAAAATCTACAAATATGCCAAGTACTTTTCCCTTTAAACTAGACTTCATCAGAGAAATATTGGAAAATAGGCCATTGTTTGTTACCAATCAGAATTCTTCCTTCTTGCAAACCGTAACTAAACTTTATGGGCACATACATATGTGAATCAAACAAAATAAAAACCTCCTTACACACACATATATAAGGATACGTCAAAAGTTTATGGCAAATTGAATTAAAAGCTGTTTTGGGTATAAGAAATTTCTGAAAGCATTTATATTCAAAAAGTTCACAGAAAATGCTGGTACGAAAACAACTATACATAGATTTCAAAAACTTTTTGCGCCACATAAAATTTAATTACAATTGCCCATGAACTTTTTGAAGCACCTATGGGGAAACAAAATCAACTAGTGTTATAATTCATTTTTTTAAATAACCAAGGCATTACTACACCTATTAGCTTCATTTCTCATAGTCCAATATTGAGCTCCTAATAGTGCAATGTGACTTCTTTCAAACTCTAACATGGAAGAGAGACATAACCAAAACTTAAGTCATGTAACAATGTTACAAACTAACATATTGGGATTTTTATTTAAATTTTTATTTTTTTTTTGAAAGGGAGAGATATACAGCAAAAGACTAAGAGAGGAAGATTTTCCGGATGCTGGTTCACTCCCAAAATGCCCACAAAAACAGGGGCTGGGCCACACCAAAGCCAAGAGCCACTGAGAACTCAATCTAGTAGGCCTCCTTTCTGGGTGGCAGTGTCCCAAGTACTTGAGTTATCACCTGTTGCTTCCCATGGTACACAGCAGGAACCTGGAGTTGGGAGTACAGCCTGGACTTGAAACTTGGCAGTCTGATGTGAGATGTGGATGTCCCCACTGGTGTCTTAAATCAGAGTACCAAATGCCTACCCTATTTCTTATTTTTGAAAAGCTCTAAATTAGCAGGGACATGAGAAATGTATCAGTAGTACAGAATATTCAAAATGACAATTCCTGCAAAGACTAAAATTTTGACAAATATCAGCATGATCATTTTTCTAATTTCTAAAATTTACCAGGTTGTGTTTATTTTCTCCAATCGAATCTTTTCTTGCACTTTTTAGATTAACTACTGAATAATCTCATTGTAAATGATTATTTCTACTATGTTACAAATTAAATGTTTAATTTTTTTTTTTTTAAATCTTATTTTTTCTAAAATTTGAGAGAAAGAGACAGAGAAGAAACTTTCATCTGCTGGTTCACTCCATATATATCTGCAATGGCAAGGGCCAGGAAGCCAGGAGCTGGGAACTCAATCCAGGTGTTACACATGTATGGCAGGAACCCAGTGACTTGAGCCATCACTGCTGCTACATCCTAACTCCACTAACTTGGAGTTAGGAGCCAGAGTCAGATATTCAATATGGGCACTCTAATGTGGGATGCAAGTGTTTTCAAGTAATAAGCTAAAACACTAGCCCATAAATACCTTTATTTTTATCTGATAGTGAAAATAATATGCTGTGTTGTATATGTGCAGAATAAAAAAGTCCTCATAATCGTATCCTCTATAAATCATCGTGATTAGTAATCTAGAGTATTTTTTTTAAGGCATATACAATTGCGTGTTTTATTTCTTAAGAATTGAAACAAAAATGGTGTTGAGATAGAAAACTTTTCTCCAGACTTCAGCTGAAGATCTCTTCTAAGTATAAGGAAAATGTTACATTCATGCCTACAGCTAACTTGCAAATCCTGATTCTCAGGTCACGTGCAAGATGATGGCTCTTATTAATTCTAAGTACCTCTTCACGGACATCTGACATGTGTTAGGCTCTGTAATATGCACTTTACACATAAAATGTTAGCCCTCAAATCAGCCCAATAATTTCAAAGGCAGAGTCTTAAGAATCTGGGATTTTGAAACGTCATGGAATTTGTCAAGATCACACAGAAAATGTCACAGTCAAAATGTAACTATGTCACTCTAACTCAAAAGTCTGACCTTTCTTCACTATTATGTTACTTTCTAGAGTCTAACTATTCTGCTGGAGTTAAAAATTTCTTTGCCTCCCTAAATGCTCGCTTTTTAGGAATCAATAATTAACAAAACAGTTTCATATTTTATTATAATAAGTTAAATTCAATATTCCATTTTAGACTATCAATTCCAAGTGGGCAAAGATTAGGTTTATTTTGTTCATTGTAGAGGGCTTCTTCCCTTACTGCTGGAGAGTCAACAGCAGGTACACAATCAGTATTTCTGAAAACTTTCTATTTGATGCTTGCAACAACCCTATGCAGTATCAAGTTAGCAATCAGATTTCTTACTTAAGAAAGTAGCTCCAAAATCTAACATACACTTACCATTATTTGGTATCAGCTCCATATCCCAAGGACTCATTTTTTCTGTATCTCCATTGTCCCAGCTTTAAGGAAGAAAAATTTTTATATTAAAAAAAATCTAACTCTTGTAAAGCACTTTTTTATAAAAATCACATTAAAATAATTGTTCCAGTGTTGAAAATCAACGTCTTTACCCCTTTTATTAATAAGTGATGAAAAATTCAAAGCAAGTCTAACTGAACTGAAACCCAAGTAATTTCCTTACCAAACATTATAGCACTGAAATAAACTATCCGGGTACTCAGGCTGGAGAGGTTCCTGGCTTTCAATTGTTCCAAACCACCAGGCGTCATCTATGACTGATCTGAAACGGTCACCTGGAAAAGAACAAAGTCCTCTTACTAATCTGAAATGTATTGCTGTTATCGTTACTTGTTTCCCCTAAAGTATGCCTTTAAAATACTTAAGCTGCCTGTATTTCATAAGACAAAGTGACCTACCCATTCCAAACATAAGTAAAATCAATATTGTTGAGGGGGAAAGGCATTTAATAAACATACTTGAAGTGTGACTTAGTTCCCAATTCCAATTCCTAAATTTCATTAAGATATGAACATACTGTCTTAAGTATTCTTACCAAACTAGATTTTTTTTTTTTTACATGCTGGACAGGACATCTTTCACTGGTCCTGATTTCCCAATTGACCCTTGACATTTTTTTATCTTTTTTAAAAATTTTATTCAAGGTATGCAAGTTTCATGTATTTCATATATACAGATTTAGAAACATAGTGATACTTCCCACCCTACCATCCCTCCTGCCCACACTCCCACCCTACTTCCTCCTCCTTCTCCTTAATTTATACAAAGATCCACTTTCTATTTTCCCTGATCTGGGGTAACGAACAGAGTATCTAAAATGTAATGTATTGGAGTGAAATGGACATTTTGAGATTCGATGATTGTTTACAGCCCTTTTCTCAACCATTCAGGAATAGTGTGCCTTTTTCTTCATACTATTTGTCGATCTTTTAGTGTAGGCTTAACGTTAGGAGTAAAAAATAAACTGAAAATAGATCTCCGTAAAACAAACAAAAAAAAACTAGATTTTAAATTCATCATTAGGTTTGCGTCTAAACTTTCCATTTAAATAAAATATAGCTTAGCTAATTTCTGATGTAGTCTATCTTTACTTTCTTAAATTCTGCAGACAAGTTTCCCCAATCAATAATCAAAACTCCTGGCTGAAACAGAAACAACCCAAAAATTTCAACTTGCCTTCTTTCATCTCAATCACCCCATTATACTACACACATGCATTTACCCCCTTTCCTGTTTAAAAACAAAAATGAGTCTTCTGCGAAAGCATATTTTTGTGTCTACTTGATTAACCAACTCCATTCAGCTGTTGTGATATAACTTAAACTACTTTTTCCAAAGACACTGGTAAACTACAAATGTGCCATATGAAATCTGTAGTCATTCTCTTCCTTTGTGCAATACTTTGCCCTCCCATGGCTTCTACAATACTTAGTTTCCTTCCAGCAACCACAGGCTAGAGTTGGATTCAATAATGTATCTGTGTGACTTTGAATATGTAGGTATTTTTGAACTTCATTTTCTTCATCTATAAAATAGAAATGGTGACATCTGTATTATTGTAGTTTTTGAGTTAATGCCTTATTAGAATACTCTTCACATTTTTAACAGTTAAGAAAAAATGAATCATTTTATTAACTAATCTATATTCAACCCCATAAAGACAAAAGTATTAATATTCAAACCCATAAAGAAAAAAGTATTTATGATCTTTTTTAACCAAAAAGAATTTAAAATTTATAAAGACATATTGCATAAAATGACTAAAAATTTTAAAAATTAAAGATGGTAAAAAAGAAAATTAGTGATTGGAGTATGTAAACAGAATACAACTGCACATTGTTTAAATTTAGAGAGAAATTAAAACATTTTCAGTGGATATATATGTTTGTATCCAAGTGTTACGAAGGACACATGAGGGATCTGGTAGGCCACCACATGTGATGCCAGCATCCTGAATTATATAGTCCTGATTCAAGGCCCAGCTACTTTGATTCTGATGCAACTCACTTCTAATGTTCCTCCTGGGAAAGCAGAGGAAGACAGCCAACTACCTGGCCTCCTGCTACCACACAGGAGACTTGGATGGAGTTGCATGTTCCTGGCTTGAGCATCTCTGAAGTGAACCAGTGGACAAGAAGATACCTCTCTGTGTCTTTCCCTGTCACTTAGCCCTTGAAATAAATAAATGAATCTTTCAAAATAATAATTTATGAACTATTACTAGATTAGGAGTCTTTAATTGCTCCTCTGATGCAAACTGGCAACACTGCGCTTAGGGAGAAGCTACTATATAATTTAAGAAACAGCATTCTTGATATCACCTTAACTTTACAGTAAACATAAAGAACAGTATCAGAGACCTATTTCTTATGACCCTATAGAGATTGATGATATTATGTTAAGAAGAACTGTGTCATGTGTGCCTACTGGTAATCAACAATATGTGTAGAATAAATAGTAATGAAGAAGCAAAGACTAGGGGCCACCATTCAGAATAGGTTGAAAACACTTCAAAGGATAGGCTAAAGTAAAAATTATTACTAGCTTAATTTTAAATGGCAGTTTGTATGTAGATATACATATCTTCAGATGTAAAAGACCAATCAGATACTATATTTATAGAAAATACTAATTTATAAATATAGGAAAAAACTTACAAGATTCAAGTGAGAAAATTCTTTCATTCATTCATTTGAAATCTCTTTAATTTGTCCAATACCTGCCATATTTCTATGCCTAGGTTCTCAGCTCACTTTAGGAATATTCTTGGATTCTGCTTTCTAGTAGTTCTTCTGCAATTTATTGGCAGATGCACGTCATTAATCTATGTGAATTGTTTTTTAAAAAATCAAATATACCAAATGCTTATGACCAAAGCCAAGAAAAACACTTTCATCTATTTTAACTGTTTCTCCTTGAATTAACTTAACAGATTTCTAAATAATAAGTATACAGCTGTTTCTTATCTCATCAATTTTGGACATCAGGCATTGGCCTTTCAACATAATTGAATATAAAAGGTATATGTATCATCTTTAATCCATATTCAGTTTTTATTATGACAATGTAAATATCATGTTACTAAATGAAAGAACATACAATTCACTTCTTGCGTAATTTTCTTTATTATGCACGATAACCTATGAACTTCTAATTAAATCATCTCACATTCTGTACAAACTCAAGTTATAAAAAGCACTGTTCAATTTTATTTCTTACAAAGTCAACTTGTTAATTTATGAGTTTCATTTTTTGTTTTCACTAAAGACACTGGAGGATAACATTCTCTGGAAAACTTATTTTTAAGACTTGATAAAGTAGCTGCTTTACTGAGAGACTTCTATTGACTGCTACCTGGGAATTCCATTTGTTGTTTCCTATTCTGGTCTTTGAGGGAATTCTGTGTATTTTTCTCTCCTTTTTAACCATCTTCAATGAAGAAAAGGCAAGTCACCATACCAATGGTTTTCAATGGCATGAGAGGAGAGATGGACTGGTACATCAATTCATACGCTTTTCCAAACCATATAAAACAAGTACATCGATACTACATTTCAAAAAGACAATGTCTCTCTTTGAAATTTTTAAGAGAACTACAATAAATAATACATGTTTGTACACAAATTAATGTACCTGAAGTACCTGAAAATATTTAGATTTTAAAGTTTGAGACTTAATTATAAATTAAAAATGAAAATACGGTTAATCAAACCCTAAAAATTCAGTTTAGCTTTATTTCTAGTCCAAATTGTTGTACATTGTGTTAAGGCTTCCTTTGGCTTCAAATTTGAATTTTGGTATTAATTTTTTTGGATAAAAACAGAATTCAGGGACTGGTGCTATGGCGTAGTGGGTAAAGTTGCCGCCTGCAGTGCTGGCATCCCATACGGGTGTCAGTTCTAATCCACGATGCTCCACTTCTGATCCAGCTCTCTACTGTGGCCTGGCAAAGCAGTAGAAGATGGTCCAAGTCCTTGGGCTTCTACACCCATGTGGAAGAATGGGAAGAAGCTCCTGGCTCCTGCTTCAGATTGGCCCAGCTCTGGCCATTGCAGCCATCAGAGGAATAAACCAGTGGATAGAAGATCTCTCTCTGTCTTTCTGCCCCTCCTTCTCTATCTAACTCTGACTTTCAAATAAATAAATACATCTCAAAAAAAAATTAATTCAACATGTAAAACAGCTAAAAGGAAGAGTAATAATAATAATTTATAGTCACCAAATATGAGAGAAAAGTCTTTAATTCTCAACAACTCATATTTCATCCCTAAGCAAAATTTAAAAATATCTTAAACATATCTTACCTTCTTGTTATCATTCCTATAAATGGTAAGATTTATCTGATTAGCTTGTTCTAAATTATGATCATTTATTAGGAAAAAGACATAGCAAACACTTAGAGGTTTTAAATACATTACTCACCTATATTCCACCGTCTATATTTTGCATCGTCAAATTGTTGTCTTAAGACTAGAAAATCTATAACATCAGGCATATCGTGGTATCTAATTATAGAGAGAAAAAATTCATTAGGACACACACTTAAAAATATCTAAAAGATATTCAGACTTATCTGAATCTTGAAAATGATCTACAATACTAAGAAATAATTGCCTCTTTCAACAGTTCTTACTTCATGGTAAATGATCCACCGGTCAGTTTACCAGTATCAGGATCAAGAAAAGCAAGTTTAAGGCAGCAGAGGGTAGGTAATCCCACTTCATACTTTATGCCGACTATTTTCATCAGTTCTTGTTCCTAAGAAAGATACAAAAAACAGGAAACCATATTTACAAAATAAACCACACAGACAAGAAAACAATTCAGAATTGCTTTAATCTTAATCTGGTGACTATTCTGTATGTATTTAAAAAAATCATTGAGCTGGAGCCAATGCTGTGGCGCAGAGGGTTAACGCCCCGGCCTGAAGTGCCGGCATCCCCGGTTGGAGACCCGGCTGCTCCACTTCCAATCCAGCTCTCTGCTGTGGCCTAGGAAAGCAGTAGAAGATGACCCAAGTCCTTGGGCCCCTGCACCCATGTGGGAGACCCAGAAGAAGCTCCTGGTTCCTGGCTTCAAATTGGCACAGCTCCAGCAGTTGCGGTCAATTGGGGAATGCACCATTGGATGGAAGACATCTCTCTCTCTTCTCTGCATCTCTACCTCTCCTCTCTCTGTATAACTCTGACTTGCAAATAAATAAATAAATTTTCTTTAAAAATCATTGAGATATGTAAAAAAATAAGTAAACATTACTGAAATGAGTTTTTATGTATAGTTCTAAAGACTGCTAGATAACTTTGAATTAATGTTAACAATTCTAGAAATATTCATCAAATTTATAAATTCAAATTTACTTGAAAAATCAGTATTGTCTAAATTTCACTGTAACAAAATTTTGTAGCCTATTTATACACTATAGAATATAAACCCAATCCTGTGTGTCTTTAGAAAATAAACTCTACTCTTTATGACTGTTTCAATTAAGCAAAGTATCTTCATGATATGTTTCTTATAGTGAAATTAGTAGCACGTAATACATATTGTCATAATTGCACTTGTTGGGCCAATAGCCAAAGAAAATCAATACCATACCCGTAGTTCCATTTTATGCCATGGCTGTTTTTTGGGATTAATACTATAAATTTTATTTTTCCGGGCCATTTCAACATATGCTTCATGTCCTTGCCGGAAATAATAAACCTAAAAAGTAAATAAAGTGATAATTTAAAAATAGATATATTGTGGGGAGCAACTCGGACTACACTAAGTTACTGGAATTAAGACTTATTCTATGCATCTGCTCTCCCACAATATGGCGCTGGGAGAGGAGGAAACAGCTTCTACGCAGCTGCCTCTTGCCAACTTGAGTGATGACCTCCAGGAGCTGATCCTGCTCCTGACTGGAGGAGAGCAGCGTACTCGGCGTGTGGGCAGCCGAGTTGGGATTGGTGGAAAAGGACTATAGAGGAGAGAGACAACATGCACCAGGAACATCTAAGGGGAACATCTGAAGGAACACCTGTGCAGCCCCCGAGAGAGCCGGCCGGCGGTGTGTCGCTCCCCCGAGGAAGTGGGGAAAGTGGCAGGGGGAACCGCCCTTCCACGGAGGTGGAAGGGTCGGTAGCCAACCCGGGAAGAACCAGGAGCAAACCCGGGAAGGGCCGAGCAGACGAAAGAACAGCGCAGGGTCCTGTGTTGTTCCTCCACGAAGACGGGGAGCGACAATATATGTTTCTATTATAACCCAAAATGCAAAGTATCAGCTAAAATGCAGAGAAATACAAGGTCCTTTGAGCTACAGAAATTCAAATATTGATTTTTTTTCCAATTCCATTCTTCAAGCTATTCAAATGTTTTCTGAAGTATTCTGTTACAACATCACCTTGGTTATACACTTAGAAGTTGAGATTTTTTTTAGATTTAGTATTTTTTTTCTTGGATTCCAAGTAAGCCTACTTTGCATAATAAATTTAAAATTACAACAAGAGGTCATAAGTTTATCACTCATTGAATTCTGTTCTCCTCTTCCAATCCAGCTCTCTGCTATGGCCTGTGAAAGCAGTAGAAAATGGCCCAAGTGCTTGGGCCTTTGCACCTGCATGGGAGACCAGGAAGAGGCTTTGGCTTTGGATCAACACAGCTCCAGCCATTGCGGCCAACTGGGGAACGAACCAGCAAATGGAGGATGACCTCTCTCTCTTTCTGCCTCTCATTCTTTCTCTGTGTAACTGACTTTCAAATAAATAAATAAATAAAAATCTTTAATTAAAAAAGTAGCAATCATCTTTAAAAAGTGTTATTAAGATCTAAGTAACATTTTGAAACAGTCACTATCACACATTTTTATTCTATTAATCATTGCTTGAGTTGTTTGGAACTTCAAATAAGGAAATCATAAATGAGGACTTAGCTGTTCAACCCTCAGCAAATAAAAAGATAAATTAAAATATTTAGAAAGGATATCATTCAATATGGTATTACAAAGTTTCTGGTCATCTTGAAAATACATTAAATATAATTTAGTCTCTTAATGCAGGTCTGTAAGATCTATCATTATACTATACTGTAATACTGCACTTTGAGGCAAGTAAGGTCTCTAAATAAATTATTTCAGACTGTTCTCTACAGTTACTCTTGCATTAAGAAGTTTCTGTTTCTCTTTTTTTAATGTCAATTATCACTTTATACTGCTAATTAGCATGCTCGGCTAAAAGAGCCTTTGTTTCACTGCCTAATTTACCACTACCATTTTGTTGAGACACCAAATAACACTGCCTATTCAACTGTGTATAAGGCACGAAATGTGAGTAAAAAATCTTAATCTAAGTCCTTATATTTCCATTCTAAATAAAGAAGTACATAGTTGAAACTGAATGGTACCAATCAAATTTTCTTAAAGTTGAGATAAAATATTACATCCTAATAGTATAGATTTTTGGTAAATTGAAATTTTTGAAATTAAATTCAATGAAAATAAAGTTCTAAATCTTATTTTTTAACATGCTATACATTTAACCCCTAAACTAAGAAAAATGAATGTATTTTAATTTAAGGAAAAAAGCAATAAAACTCTACTAAAAATACATACCAGTTTTTAATATCCTAACAAAACTTCTTTTCTCTTACATAATATACAGATTTACTACAGAAATATTCAAAATATTCTCTAAAAAGATTATCATTAGATCTTTCCTCCTAATTGTACTTTCTCCAGAGCTACATCTAGAATGAGCTACTAGTATAAAACTGTTAAAATTTTCTGGAGTTCTGTTTCAAGAGAGATTAAAAAATGTGTAAAGCTGCTACTTGGAAAAAAAAAAAAAATAATTTGAAAGTTTAAAAGTACCTCATCACCCATCTGTGGCACAAATGGACATCTTCGGGGAATAGTATCTGTAATCCATGTTGAAGGTAACCATTCTTCCAATGTCAAACCATTTTCAGTTAATTCTCCCACAGCCAATCTCTAAGAAAGTTTAGAACATTGTGAAGTAATATCATAACTACAAACTAGAGGTGGTTAAACAAAAGATAGGGGACATTTATATATTTTCTTTAAACATTATAAAACAATTTGGAAAAAACTGGCAACAGAATTTTTCAATCTCTCCAAATCAATGCATAAAAAGAGAACCAGGAAGTAAAATCAAAACTTGCAACTTTGACAAAACTAGATAACAAAGATATCTACACAAACTTTGAAGTACAAGTCTGTATAGTCTTCTCTATTAAAAATAACTATCAGTTTTAGAAATATTCCACATAACAAACCAACACATGCTTCAGTTTTTTAAAAACAAAAAATCCTACTAGTCTTACTACTATGCAGTAACAACTAAACAAAATATTCTCATAGCATTTGAGTAACACAAGATACAGAAAACTAATTTTTTCCACATGCTGGGCATTACACTTCTACGTAACCAGAGAAAGTCCTCTCCTCTTTTGAAAGTAGTTATTTCACACTCTTGGTTCAACTTAAGCTTTTAAAACAAATACAAAAGGCAGGTTTTCCCAAACAAATGTTACCAAGCCAGGTTACTTTGTAGTTCTCATAGATTAAAAAACCCATGCCTCCCAGTTCCATTCCCAGCTGCTCCACTTCCCATCCAGATACCTGCTAATGCACCTAGGAAAGCAGTAGGAAACCTGGAAGAAGCTCCTGGCTCCTGGCTTTGGATCAACCCAGCTCTGACAGCTTTTGGGCATTTGGGGAATGAACTAGTGGATGGAAGACCCCTCTCTTTCTCTGTGTCTGCAACTCTCTAACTCTTTTAAATAAATAAAAATCTTTTTTTAAAAAAAAAAAAAAAGCATGCCTCTGAGAAAGACGTGTTTAACTTTGTGTTTAACTTTATGTCACATATAAGTGGGTTTAGACTTAGGGAAAATGGGTTTGAGATCTATTATTTATAGCTGGAGAAATTTTATGCAATTAATTAAAATTGTTCTGGTTCAGTACAGTAAGACTTCTAAATTTTATTGTTTTTCAAAAAATATTTCACTATGAAAGTTCACTATAAGAAGTAATGTGGTATCAAAGCACATTACTTGAAGTAGATACTACCATATATAGCTGCTTCGTAACATTCACTTTTTGCTTCTTCTTATTAACCAAATTGTGCTTTTTCTCAAACATACCATTGAACATTCTCACCTTGGAGCATTACAGGAGATGGGTAAAGGCCTTTGGTATTTAGTGTATGTGAGAGGAATCCTAGAGTGATATGATCCAACTTTGATGTTAAAAGAATCATTCTGGATGCATCAGAATAGAAATCAGAAAATCATGGTCCATAACCTGAGTCCAGGCTACCAACTCTTTTAATAAATCTTTTTATAAATCGTTTAATAAACTAAATTTTATGGAAACAACCATACCCATCTGTTTATGTATTATCTATGGCTGTTTTCAGGCTATCACGTTAGAGTAGCTAGCTGTCCTTGTACAGGAAAAGTTTATCAACCCCTGCTTTAAAAACAGACCCCAGTGAGAAATGGACAGAAGCAGCAAGACAGAGAGGAGGTTACATAATAATACAAATGAAAGCTCCTATTACCTTGATAACAACAAAGTGGTAAAAAAACATTCAAGTGTTAAACACATTTAGAAGACAGAGCCATGACATCTCCCCAGTAGATTAAATGTCAAATATGAGACAAAAAACGCAAGTAAGGTTAACTTCAGGAGTTTAGGTATAAACAAAAGATGAAGTTGCCATCACCAAATGAGGAAGGCATGGAAGAGAAAGCATGGAAGGCTTGAGAAGCAAGCTTAGGAAGTAAGTTTTATATGCGTTAGAATTGAGATACAATATTAAATCAAATAATATCTAAATAGTTAAAACTTATTCATAAACAGTTATTACATAATCATTGTGTTATGTACTATGTGTATTACAGAGTTAGTTCCCACAACCCTGGAATTTCCATAGTGATTTATTCAGAGTAGCTTTTATTTTATTAGTTTTATATACTCAGGTTCTGAGCATGAGTTTGTTTGAAAAATATCTGGATAAAAAGAAAAAGGAAAGAAAAGTTTGAAAATCATAATATTATACACCATTAAATGCACCATGTACTTCTCCTAAGGAGGGTACTGAAATTGACTATGGTAACTAATAATTCTTCAATGAAGACAGGTAGGCTGCATATTAAATAGGAATAACGACTAGAAATTTAAGACTTTGGTGTCACTAAAGAAATCACTACAATGACAAATCTTATTATCCAATAATTCTTGGATAACCCATTAAGGGGTAAAATGCACTGAATATCCAACTTTCAATTTCAACATTTTAGATCTTTAAAAAATTATAAATGTACAGGTAATTGATTTGACATCCATGGGAAATGCTTCCAGGCCCATATATTACTTCTTCTAGGAAACCTTACCTGAAATCCTAACATAAGATTCCACCACCACACCCATCTGGTGGTTCACTCCACAACTATCTGTAATGGCCTGGGTTGAGCCAGGACGAAGTCAGGAGCTAGGAATTCAATCCAAGTCTCTAATATATAAGCTTGACCCATAACTACTACTTCCCAAGGTGCACATTAACAGGATAATGGAACTCAGATACTCCAATATGGAGACACAAGCATCTTAACCAATGTCTTTTTTTTTTTTTTTTTTTTTTTTTTTTTTGACAGGCAGAGTTAGACAGTGAGAGAGAGAGAGACAGAGAGAAAAGTCTTCCTTCCAGTGGCTCACCCCCCAAAATGGGCACCATGGCTGGCGCGCTGCGCTGATCCCAAGCCAGGAGCCAGGTGCTTCCTCCTGGTCTCCCATGCTGGTGCAGGGCCCAAGGACCTGGGCCATCCTCCACTGCCTTGCCGGCCACAGCAGAGACCTGGACTGGAAGAGGAGCAACCAGGACAGAATCCAGAGCCCCAACCGGGACTAGAACACGGTATGCTGGCACCACAGGCGGAGGATTAGCCTAGTGAGCCACGGCGCCAGCCTTAACCAATGTCTTAACTGCTAGGGCAAATGGCTGCCATCTCCCCTTTTGTGTTATTATCCATCTTAAAAGTCTAGCAACTGAATACATTATTATAAACATATTAATAGATGAGATAGCAATCATCTTTTCTCTATTTTTATTTTGGGGTATTTAAGTTTTTGTCTACCATAATATTTTGTAAGTGTGCGATACATATTGGCTTCTTTCAGAGTTCCTAATGACCTAAGAGATACATATAATGTGTCATCTGAGATGACTTCCTGTATCTTTAGAGAAGTCTATTTTGTTGTTTTAGTTTTTATTTATTTGAGGGCTCAAGAGAGACAAAGAGAACTCCCAACCACTGGCTCATTTCCCAAATGTCCCAAAAACCAGAGCTGTAGCCAGAAGCAGAGAACACAACCCATGTCTCTCTTCTGAGTAGCAGGAATCCAATTAATTGAGCCATCACTACTGACTCCACAGGGCTGCACTGGCAGGATGCTGCAATTAGGAGCTCAAGGTGGGAATCTAATCCAAGGGCTCTGATATGGGACATGGACACCTTAACTGCTAGGCTAAAAATCAACTTCCAAGAATTCTATTTTTAATTAGCATTTTCTATAATAGCCTGTTTGCTTAATTAATTAAAAAAATTTAGTCATGGAAAATGTTTCTATTATTTTCACACATACAATTAATGTATACCAATGATTTAATGAAATTTCCATTGTTTTCCATCTATTTTATGCATAACATGGAAATTGTTAGTTTTTATTTGATATAACTGGAGGACAAAGTTGTAAGAACAACTCTACTTATTGTTAGATCCACTGATAGGCCTTTGAAAAAAATTGTAACTAAAGAAAATACTGTATAAATCAAATCTTATGATATTTAAAGGCAGGTAGATCCTGTTGTAACATCTTTTCACAGAACAATTAAATTAAAATATACTAAACAGTTATAGTGAATCCAAATATGGCACTAGCATGAGGAAGCCCATGGTGTTAGTCCGTAGACAACTATCAAATCAAAGGAGGCAGGGTGAAGTGAATTGTATTTTTGGGACAAAAGAATTATGTTATCACAGTGACTTTTCACTGGTAAACCTCAAAAGTTCATTAAAACAACCTTAAAGAGCAAATATTTAGCCTAGTGGTTAAGATGACGCTGTCCCACACTGTGTGGCCTAGATTTGAATCCTGGCTCCAGCTTCTGACTCAAATTTCCTACTAATGCAGACCCTGCCAGGTAGTGGTGACAGCTCAAGGCACTGGGTTCCCGAATTAAGTTACTGGTTTCTCACCCCTGGCTGTGGCAGGCATTTGGGGAGTAAACAGGTGAAAGAAGAGCTCATTCACTGTCTCTTTTGGTTTCTCAAAGTAAAAGTCTTGAGATGGAAAAGAATATTTACTTTATTATCCAAATACATGGCTAAATCAGTTTTATTTAACCAATCTTTCTATCACATAAAATAATGTATCATCACTGAAAAGGCAGAAAACTGCAGGCAAATGTATAACATGCTCTTTGGTAAAGCTTCCCCCAGAGCTAAGTAAAGGAAGCAAGAAGTTGAAAAGAACAAGAATTCAACCAATTCAGAAAAAATAAACACTTAAAAACAAGACAGGTGTATTCTTATACTTTTTCAAAGCTTGGTGGGGATAAAGACAATTGAGTCTTTTATTAAGTAATTCTACAAATCACAATTTATTAATTCCTAAAATAGCAGAGATTTTTTTCCCTTTGTTTACCCAAATATGCTTCCCATTTATAGTCTTCTGGGTAGTAGAAAACACGGCTCACATTTTTGCCTCTACATCAAAGCAAAAGTTAAACAGTATTTTCATTCCCAGGTTAAAGAATTTTAACTCCACTGGATCTGATAGATTTTCTTACTTTTACTGATATTCATTTCTTATTTTCTCTGCTAATTATCCACAGATTTAACATGAAGTAATCAATACTTTACTGACTTAAGGACTGAAAAATTATGGCTTCAAGGCAATGTAAATTAATGAAGCCCTGTTAGAATAAGCCTATTTTATCTCATTTTGGATTTGTATTTGTTTTGTGATCAACTACAAAAAGTTATGTCAATTTTACTGCATGTAATGTTCTCTCTAAACTTTTATTTTCAGCAATGTCAATTAATAAGGATGGCTAAACAAGAAGACAATTAATAGACTAACAAAATCTGTGTTTTTACCATTATGTGTTTTACATCAAAAAATGAGTAATTTCACTGACCTGTCAAGAAAAATGTGATCATGCTTTAAGAGTAAATGCTCAATATTTAGAATATGGTATGTAAGTAAATTATTTTATAAGCTAAACATTTGAAAACTTAAGTAAACTAAATATATTTCAATGTACTTTATTTTACTATTGTATACATCTGAGTTTTTCCTATTACTACTTGAATATTATTAAATGCACTTATAAGTGCATGCTTTGGAGTCTGCAATGTCACTCAGCAGATTAAGCTGCTGCCACTTCTGGAGCTGGCATTCCATAACAGAGTACTGGCCTGGCCCGGCCCCAGCCATTGCAGTCATTTACAGACAGCACCAATGGATAGATGATCTCTCTGTCTCTCCCCACCCTCTTCCATAACTCTTTCAAGTAAATAAAAAAAAAAAAATCACACTTTATTTAAGTGTGCTTTAAAGCAATTTTCATAGAAAATACTAAATTTATAATTTTAAAAAATCAACCTTTTGTTTTCTTTCTTTGGGCTTCTTTTTCTTTGGTGATACTGGTCCATCTTTTTCTTCATTTCCTTTTTTTCTTTCTTTTTTAATCTGTTTTTGCTTCTGTTTTTCAGATTCTTCTTCTTCATCTGAACTGGTTTCTGCTTTCTTGGTTTTATGCTTAGGAACTTTCTTTGGTGGTTGCAGATTTATTCCTGCATCTGCTGTCCAGTCAGAGTAATCACTAGAGTAGTCACTAGAAGGAGAGAAGAGATTTTAAAATTGTCAAGATTTTGTTTTGTATAAAGGAAAATAAAGATAATAAGGGATTACAGAATAGTAATGAATTAAAAAATATTTCCCTTTTAACTAATGTTCAAAAATTTCTTAAACTTGTGTAGGCTTTATTTAACATCTCAAAAGTAAAATGAAGAAAAATAGGGCCACAGGTTTAAGTGAAAAAACAAACTTATGTACTTTTTATGATTTTAAGAAAAATGATACCCAAGTGACACACTTGTTAAAAATACTGTGTGGCAGGGACAGCACTGTGGCTTAGCAAGTAAGACTGCTGCCTGCAGTGCCAGTATCCCACATGGGCGCTAGGTCGAGTGCTGGCTGCTCCACTTCAGATCCAGCTCTCTGCTATGTCCTGGGAAAGCAGTGGAAGTGAGCCCAACTCCTTGGGCCCCTGAATCCACACGGGAGACCCAAAAGATGCTCCAGGCCTCTGGCTTTGGATCGGCACAGCTCCGGCCACTGTGCTCATCTGGGGAGTCAATCAGCAGATGGAAAGACACCGCCCCCCCCCCCGGCCTCTCCCTCTTAGATAAATAAATAAATCTTGGGGTCAGCACCGAGGCTCACTTGGTTAATTCTCCACCTGTGGCGCTGGCATCCCATGTGGGTGCCGGGTTCTAGTCCCAGTTGCTCTTTTTCCAGTCCAGCTTTCTGCTGTGGCCCGGGAAGGCAGTGGAGGATGGCCAGGGTACTTGGGCCCCTGTACCCGCATGGGAGACCAGGAAGAAGCACCTGGCTCCTGGCTCAGGATCAACACAGTGCCGGCCATAGTGGCCACTTGGGGGGTGAGCCAATGGAAGGAAGACCTTTCTCTCTGTCTCTCTCACTGTCTATAACTCTATCAAATAAATAGAAAAAAAGTTTAAAAAAAAAAAAAAAAGACTGTGTAGCATACAAAAAGAAGAGGGACTGGTGGCAGACTGTTACCTTCCTCAATTCTTGAACCAGTAGAAAAACAGCCCTGATAAGCCTAACAGATGTCAACACTGAGGAGGAGACAGGAGCTTTCCTTTTTAGAAGGGGGTGCTGGGAGTTCTTAACATGGATAGCTCCTAAAGCACAGAAGTGGTGCTCTCATGTTAGCAAGGTATACTTAGTACTCAGTGGAAAGGCTGAGCTTACAAACTTTATTTAACATGTAAAGAAAATAAACTTTATTTACATAAAATTATATCTTAGGTGTGAATCATATGGTTTCAAGCACCACATGCCTCAGAAAAATACAAGCCTTAGTATTTAACCAATCATATTTGCCACTTCTTTCCAGTGTATTTTCAGACATACATTTTACTAAGCTGATGTTATGACAAAAAAAAACACAACTATACTATCTATTATTTTTATTTTAGTAGATGAGAATATTTAATTACTTATTTTGTAGTTTTATAAATAAATGCCTTAAAGGAACCCAAGTTATACTGTTAGAAGCAACGGTGTGACTAGTTTTAGAGTTTTATGTCCTCACAGATCTAAAAATATTGCTGATAACATGGTGAAGACAGTTTTGTGCATGTGAGTTTAATACCACCATACTACCCTTCTTCAAATCTTCGAAAGGTATTTACCTAAAATCTCCAAGAATAATCAAATGCCAAGAATCAAATAATTATAATGTTTCTAGTGTGATTTCATAACAAAATTAAAAATGATTGTTTTAACTAGCAGTGCTAAAATTTAATATTTGTAAGAATTTTGATCCACAAAATAAGCCATAGGGGCTCAGTTAACATAAAGGAAAAAGAGCTTGGGATTAGTAAACAGTGTTGTAAGGATGACCATAGGAGTATGGAATTAAAAGGGACAATTTTTAAAAATGAGTCAAAATTCACATCAAACGATCCAAAGACACAGTCAACTGCAGTCAGAGACCTTGCTATTAGCCCGGTAAGAAAATTAACTTCTGAAATAATTCCAGTAAAAGCCAATTACATCTTTTTGACAGACTTCAAGTGATAAATTAAGTATGGAAACTCACATAGGCTGAGAGAACTCAAAATAATCCTCATGTTTCTTTGACACCTTCCAGAAAATGTTCAGGTGTCTTAGAAACAATAAGCACAGGGTCTGGTGCTGGGGCTTAGCGGGTAAAGCTGCTGCCTGCAGTGCTGGCATCACCATATGGGTGCCAATTCAAGTCGTGGCTACTCCACTTCCCATCCAGCTTTCTGCAATGGCCTGGGAAAGTAGGCTTTTCAAATAAATAAATATGCTTTTCAAATAAATAAATAATTCTTAAAGAAATAAAAAAATCAGCCTTACAGCAATGTGGATCACCTTATAAGGAACTGAAATAATCCATACTTGCACTGTTAAGTGTTTATCTTTCATTTTGCTAGAAGACAATATTACTAGTATTGTACAAATAATTTATGTAAGGTAGTTAATTCTACAACAGCTAATTACTTTTCATAATTTCATGCTTAAATATTTCTCCAAGTTAATCATGAAACCAGTCTGTGATTCAGTATTATAATAACAGCACTGAGAAACAGAATCCCAAGTAACAAGATAAAGCATTTTTCAGATCTGATAGCAATTACCAAAAAAATTTCTTATATATAAAAAATGTCAGGAAGAAAATCTAAATTTTGTACAACTTAAGCAATCTCTGAAAAATTAACTTTAAACCCAATAAGACTTTGAAATATGTTGCTGGTTAAAAACGGAATCTTCAGCTTTCTAAAAATTTTTGTAACATTTGGAGAAATAAAAATTCATTCACTTACCTAGAACTGCCATCACTGTGCCACGCTCTCTCTTCTTCTTCTGATGTTCCACCACTGACAGCAACTACTTCACCTTCCTAAGAAAAATTGCATACACATTTTAACACATAATTTTAGAAAACATTCTATGGTTATAGAAAATATCAATGACTAATACCAGTAATAGATATTTAAATTAAAACCTTACTTAGTTATAAAACACAGCTTTTGTATTTATACAAAAAGTGAGACTATAAAAAGGCATGCTTATTGATAATAGATTCAGAATAATTTCTCAGATTAACAATTTTAAAGCCTCATAATGTGTATCTTCTAGATTGAAAATCAATTCCATAGTTTATATAAAAAATAATTTTTACTTCTTAGGTCTTAAAATTTTTTTAAATTTATTTTTCATTTACTTGAAAGGCAAAGAGACAAAGACAGAGATCTCCCATCTTCTGGTTCACTCCCCAGAAGTCTACAATAGCTGGAGCTGGGCCAGGTCAAAGGCAGGAATCTGGAACTCCCAAATGGGTTGGCAGAAACCTAGAATCTTGAGAATACTCGAGCCATCACCTGCTGATTCCTGGGGTATGCATTAACAGGAAATTGGATTGAAGGCAGAAATGGAACTTGAACCAGGCACACTGATATGGGACCCAAATGTGGCAAGCTGTGTCTTAACTGCTGTGCCAAATGCCTGCCCTTTCCTAGATCTTTTTTTAAAAATCAAACTTTTTTTCTGTAGTTGCTTTGAGAAGCATATTTATGTTCTACTTACTATTACTACTATTTAAATAGTTTTACACATGGAAAATGATATTCTACCTCTGGCCTTAGTTTATCTAAATAGTAGAGGATTAAATAATACCCAGACACTCTTCATTAATATTCTTGAGTCAGTATAGGATAATATTTATAAAGGCATTTTTTTCATAAAAGTTGGGAGTTCTGAGTCACAAAATCTTAACACTTCTTTCTTGCTCAAGTAAACTTTTTGCTCCAATTAACAATAATCTGTTACTTAATAAGCTTTTATGTTAGAAAGTATTTTAAGAACTTTGTGTAAGCATTTGGTCTCACCAAAGCTCTGTTGGAGATAATAAGTTACTTAAATAAAAGAAACAAAGGCTTAAGAAAGTTAAAAAAAATTTGCCCAAGGTAATACAACTAATAAAAATAAGGCTTAATTAGAATGTACATCATTTCAGCCTAAAGTTTCCAGAAATTTCTGCAAAAATGATAGAGTTATTACTTGTTGGACACATTCAAAACATTTTCCAAGAGGTCAATGGAATGTATTCCTTTACCATTTTAATAAAAATTATATATTCTGGGAAAAAGATTTTTCATCCTGATGTCTTCATGAAGACTGAATTATATGACAATTCCAAAGAATTATGAAAAGATCAAAATCCATTAGGTACTTCAACTAGCAAATTTAATTTCTGCTCAATGTAACCAAGATATAAACAAGTGATAGAATTTTTCTCACATTTCATGTTATTTCCTTAAATGCTGAGAAAAGAAACAGGCTTACTTCTATATTTTAAATACAAAACAATGAAGTATAAAGTATCTGAACAAAAAACACCAAGATTCTTTCCATTAATGAGTAAGTTGTGCCAAGTTATTCTGTTCTCAATATACTCCTCTAGAAATTTATTTAACTCCTCTCAGAGGACAAATAAAAAGACTACATATACAAAGGTTCTTCAAAAAATGCATGGAATAATGGAATTAAAAGTTAAATTTATTCCGGTGCAAAAAGTTTTGAAATCCATGTATAGGAGTCTTCAAACAATTTCATGGAAAATATGTATTATGAAGAAATTACACATTAGTGTCAAGATTTTTTGGCACCAAAATTAACCTTTTAATTACATTTTCCATGTACTTTCTGAAGTATGGTCATATTTTGCTTTGTATGTCCACAAATTGTAATGTGTTTTATGTAATAAGTAAATTTTGTCTTTTTCGCCAGAATGAATACACCATTTTGACTTAGCTTTATTAGGACTTGTCATTATTGAAGTGTAACTTTTAAATTATGGCTAGAATTTCGGAATACTGCTTTGTCCAGAGAGAATACATTTACAGTATTTTCATATATGTGTAACGCTGCAAACTACAACAAGTCTGTGGCAGTCATCAAGGATAACCGAATCTATGACTGACTGTGGGGAAGGGAAAGAAGAGATGATGAAGGTAGGAGACAGGAAAGGATATGGTCATAAATGCCAGATAAGATTGGTTTGTGATAACAAATTTATTGCCTTTGATGAAAAAATGTATAATTTAATAAGGACAATATGTATGGAAATAATTTTGTGTAAGGGGTATTGAAAAATTACATTTAGATGCTTACTAAAGCATCACGGTACCTTTTAAAGAACTTGGATTTAAAGTAAAAGGAAGCTCCATTTAATCCCTGCTCTACCATTTTAACAGGTAAATACGTAATCTAAATAAACAATTTTAAACCTCAGAATCCGTACATATAAGATGAGAAAAGTTCACATGTATTTGTCTTATGGACTTGAGATTAAGAATGTGTGTGCCTTGCCTGGAAGTAGGTCTAAGAAGCTAACAGTAAACTTTAAGACTTAAAATGTATGTTTATCTGTATCATAGTCATTAAAAATAAGTAAAAATGAAAATAGATATTTATTACAATGGTGAAATCTTACATCTGAAGAACTAGTGCCATTTTCAACCTCTTCTGAGGGTCTAGGAGTTTCTTCCAGGGCAGATCTTGTACGGTAATTGTGTTGATTAGTCTGTTGTTTTTTGGATTCTCCAAGATCTAAGAAATGTTCATGAGCATGATTCTGGGAAAAAAGTAAATTATTAATAGGATACTTAAAGAGTGGGCTTTTTAATTTGAAAGTTAATTTTTTAGTCATAAAAAACTTATATGTATTTATATAATCACTTAAATGGAATAATTATGTACCAACTCAATTTCCATATTACATTAAATTAAATCACAGGCTTATTATGCTATGTTGAAATTCACTTGCTGATTGAGGCTAAGATAAACTGGAAACCAAAATGGTCATCACATAGCTATCCTGCCACTTTGAGGCTAGGACACCAAGTGACTTTCTCTTCTGCTAGAGGTGGTAAATGTGAAAAAAAGTCTTCTGCAATAAATGAGAATATACCAATAATCACACTAATTGACAAAGTTCAACATGACGACTGACAGAAAATCAACAAGAATTTACCCCTGGAAAATTAAACTACACAATCTCAAAAACTAAGAATCACTGACATGGAGTCTTAAATTTGGAGGAAAAAAATGACAGCAGGCTTATCACATAAATTAAAATGTGTATTTGTGATCTGAAAGATAAAACAGAGGCTAACACGTATTCAAAGCTTAAAACCAAAATAAAACCAGCTTTCAGAGCATTCAAAGAAACGAAAGAAAAATCTCCATTTGGACATATCACAGTCAAACTTGAGAATATAAAAAATAAAAACACTAAGAAGAAAACACTAGAGATTGCCTTCAATGAAACAGGGAGACTGACATCAGCTTTATCAGCACAGAAAAAGAAAAAGGAATACTGCCTTTAGATTGTTAACAGAAAATAACTTTGAACTTGTATTACTGATGCTAAAAAGTGAAATTTTCACTTAATAGGACATAAGATTTACTCCACATAAATGTATATTCTCTAAAAGAACTACTGGACAGGTGTTTGGCACAGTGGTTAACATGTCACTTGAAATGCTTACATGCCATATTAGAGTGCCTGGTTTCTGGCTCTGCTTCGGGACACAAGTAATGGTTGAAATACTTGGGTCTATATATCCCATATGAGACACACCAACTGAGTTCCAGGCTCCTGGCTTTGTTCTGGTCTAGCCCTGGTTTTTGAAGGCAGTTGTAGAGTGAACTAGAGGATAGAACATCTCTCTCTTTCCTTGCCTTTCTTTTTTATTTTTAAATAATTTTTAAGATTTATTTATCTGAAAGGCAGAGTTACAGAGGCAGAGAGAGAGAGAGAGAGAGAGAGAGAGAGAGATCTTCCATCTGCTTGCTAGTTTACTCTCCAAATGGCCTCAAAGGCAGGACCTGGGTAAACCTGAAGCTTCTTCCAGGTCTCCCACGTGGGTGCAAGGCCCAAAGACTTGGGCCATCCTCCATTGCTTTCCCAGCTGTATTAGCAGAAAGTTGGATTAAAAGTAGAGCAGCCAGGACTCGAATTAGTGCCCATATGGGATGCTGACACTGCAGGTGGCAACTGTACTTGCTGTCATTGCACCAGGCACTCTCCCTGCTTTTCAAATATTTAAAAGTAAAAGAAGTATTGAAGAGTTTCATAATTTTGTAAACATTTTGAAAAATATGGAAAGGTATAAAAAGAAATGATGTTCAACTATAATTACACAAATTTTGACTCCTTGTGAAACATTTATTGTATTTCTTCATTTAACAAATATTTCTATTTACTCAAATCTATCATTAAAACTGTGATTTAAGCATTTTATAATGCATTATCTACAACCTGACACTTCTATAAAATAAATTCCATGTGAGAGAAAATAAATATTCCTAATGTCTTAATAAATAATGCAGTGGAGAAAATAGTTGGTTATCAACTAACATCTGTTCTCTCCTCCACAAAAGAATTGCTTTATTGGACTATAATATGCCTAAGTTTTGGCCAGTGGAATTATCTGGCACCACATTGGAGAGTAACATCAAGTAACCTTCCCAAGGAGAAAGTATGTGGCCTTTGCACCTTCCTCTTTTGACTTATCCTCCATTGTACCACCTTTTTAAAAAAAAGATTTGTTTGAAAGGCAGAGAGACGGGGGCGGGGGGGGAGTGGGCCGGGGTGTGGACAGAGACATTTATCTTCCACCTGCTGGCTCACTTCTCAAATATCTGCAATAGCCAGGGGTAAGCCAGGCTGAAAGCAGGAGCCTGGAACTCCATTTAGACCTCAAAACATGGGGGCAAGACTCAAGTGACTTGTGCAATCTTCTGTGGCCTTTCCAGGCACATTAGCAGGAAGCTGTAACAGAAGCACAGTAGACTAGACTCTCCAATAAACATAGGATGCCAGGGTCCCAAACAAAAGCTTAACTCACTGAGCCAAAACACCTGCCCCAATCCTGCAAACTTAAATGAGGACACTCTTATCTTCAGGCATGAAGTCAAATCTAGCAGGATTAGAGAAATTAAAGAGCTTGTCTTTGACACTGAGGGCACCACATCAGGCCTGGACAACCTACCAAGGCTTTTACATGAGAAAGAGTAACTATTTAAGGCACTGGGTCAGAAGAACAGTTAATTTTTCTTTTTTTAAATCATCGCTTAAATGATGACTTGGACCTAAAACAAGTTTCATATAGGTTTTGTCACAAGCTGAGTAGTTTCCAAAAAAAAAAAAAAAAAGAATGGATACATCAGATTCTTCACTATCAGAGGAGTCCATATATTGAAATCCACTGGATTCTAAAGTATTTTTGGGGTAAATGATAGAGAAATAAATAGAATAAAACAAATACAGAAATAGAAAATAACATTTTTATAGCAGCATTAGCTGATTATCCAGAATAACAAAAATGCAAAAAAAAAAAAAAAATAGAAAAAAAAGTTTTACATGGGAAACCAATGCAGAACTAAAAAGAACTCTTGGGCATATGTAGGAATTTATTAGATTTAATGAATATATAAGAATTGGCATTTGGAGAAAAGTATGCTAGAAGGCAGGAAATTTAGAACTATAGTTTAAAATGGTAAATAACAGATAATCCAAATACATAATTGAGAATTAGCTACAATAAGTTTATTGCACTAATTACCTTACTTGTAATATTAACATATTTACTTACAATAAGGGGCCTAAAATGGTCATTATGCTTACTACACTAATATTAAACATGTCAAAGTAATCAACTTTACCTTTGAAATAGTGGGTATTTTGTTTTCTTTTGGAACTGTTAAGTGTTTTCTTTTCTCTTCTGATCTGTAAGTCTTTATTTCTTCTTCTCCTTTTGCAGTTCTCCATTCTTCTTGCCTACTAAAAACAGAATATTAGAAGTTATACAAATTAATCTATAATTTTACAGTTGACTGTCCCCAAAACAAATATTAAACATCAGGAAAAGAATGCCATTCCTGCTGTTTTCTTTCCAGATGGAAACATACGCTAAATATTTCTGAGATTTTTTTTAAAAGATTTATTTATTTGAAAGCCAGAGTTACACAGAGAGAGATGGAGAGGCGGAGATAGAGATATAGAGACAGACAGACAGAGAGAGAGAGAGGTCTTCTGTCTGCTGCTTCAATCTCCAATTGGCAAAAACAGCCGGAGCTGTGTTGATCCAAAGCCAGAAGCCAGGAGCTTCTTCTGGGTCTCCAACTAGGATGCAGGTGCCCAAGGACTTGGGCCATTTTCTACTGCTTTCCCAGGCCCTGGCAGAGAGCCGGATTGGAAGTGGAGCAGCGGGTCTTGAACCAGCACCCATATGGGATGCCGGCACTGCAGGTGGAGACTTAACCCGCTACATCACAGCACCAGCCCCAATTTCTGAGTTTCAATTCACATGTTTTGAGCTTGAGACATCTGGCAATTAAATCACTGAAATACAAGAAAAACAGAACTCTGCCCACTTGAACTTGGTATTATTGTTTCTGTTAAAGTCTTTGGCAAATGAAGCATTAGTTTCTAGGAACAGTTATTCCTTCACTAACCACTTCAAGTGTGAGATTAGATTTTTTTTAAATTAGGTGAGTATAGATCTTGTGCTTTGAAAACATGAGTGAAAGTGCAATCTTTTAAAGATGAGGCACAAGAGTCTTGAAGCTGAAATGGTAATTCTCAAAGCTATGAAAAAATAAAGACTAGGCTTCAATGTTCAGAAAAAAACTTCAACTCTACCCAAACATCTAGGTGAAACTGAAGAGAAGTTGAGAAATATTAATTTTGAACTTTAATTTCTTTTTTTTTTTTTTGACAGGCAGAGTTAGACAGTGAGAAGAGAGAAAGGTCTTCCTTTTTCCATTGGTTCACCCCCAAAATGGTTGTCACGGCCGGCGTGCTGCACCGATCCGAAACCAGAAGCCAGAAGCCAGTTGCTTCCTCCTGGTCTCCCATGCGGGTGCAGGACCCAAGCACTTGGGCCATCCTCCACTGCCTTCCACAGCCACAGCAGAGAGCTGGACTGGAAAAGAAGCAACCGGGACAGAATCCAGAACCCCAACCGGGACTAGAACCTGGGGTACCGGGCAGGCAGAGGATTAGCCAAGTGAGCCGCGGCGCTGGCTGAACTTTAATTTCATAGAACCTGAATGCAAAAACAAGAAAATTTTACTTTTTACTTTAATTTCTTACAGCTTCAAAGTTTTTGAATTGTAAAGGCATTTAATTTCTCTCCCCGATTTCATGTGGCAAAGGAGTTAATAGTCAATATCAGAGCCCCTACATATTATATTTTATGACAAGAATATAGTAATGTTATCATCTTACTTAACTGAAGAATCTCCAATGTGGCTTAGTCATATTTTTGAACAGAAAATACGAAGTGAATTTTAATGCAGTGAAAAGGATGACCTTGAATTTTGTTGTTTTTCAAAATAAGCTTCTTATTGAAATGATTATTGGTTCACATGTATCCTCTATTCAGTTACTCAGAATGGCAACATATTACAAAACTATAGTACAGATGCTAACTGATGAAATCCACTAACCCACTCAAGTTCTCAGTTTTACTATTTTTTGAGTTTGTGCAGCTAGGTGAGTGGGAGAGGGTGAGGTGGGCTGGGAAGAGTTCTATGCAAATTTATCACATATGGAGCTCTATGTCAACCATCATGATGTCAAATCACAGAATACTTACTACATAAGCACAAAGATCCCTTGTGGTATCCTTATATTACACTCATCCTCTACCTCCTTCACTTCAACTGTACCTCTCCCCAAATATTAGCAACGATTCTTTTTCATTTCTATGTTTTCATTTAAAAAAATTCCATAAATAGAATCATGTAACATGTAACCTTTGGGATATTTTTCTCATTTAACATAATTCCCTCACAATTCATTCAACTGATTTATCAACAGACTGTTCCTATTTCATGCCAGAGTAATATTCTATAGTATGGATGGATCACAGTTTAACCATGCATTCTGAAGGACATTTGAGTTTTTCCCCCAAGTTTTGGCTATTAAAGGTAAAGCTGCTGCCTGGAAATTGCACATCTCATACTGGTACTGAGTACCTGAGATTAAGTCTTGCCTCCACTTCTGATCTAGCTTCTTAGATCTTTTCTAAGATACCCTGGAAGGCAGCAAATGATGGCTGAAGTAGTTGGGTGCCTGCCACCCATGTAGGACACTTGGATAGACTTCCTCACTCTTGCCTTCAGTGTGGCCCAACCATGGTTGTTGCAGGCATTTGGTGAATGAACTAGTAGATGAAGACCATTCTCTCTCCCTCCCCCTTTCAAATAAATAAAATAAAATACATAAACTTAAAAATAAAACTCCATAACATTTGTGTACAGGCTTTTGTGTGAACATGAGTTTTTATCTCTTTGTGATAAATTTCCAAGAGTACAAGTACTGGGTCATAACTGCAATTGTGTATTTAGGTATTTAAGGAAGTTCAAAACTCTTGCACAATGGGTGCATCATCTTATACTCCTACCAGCAATGTTTAAGTAATCTTCCCTTTTAATTCAGCCTGATAGATATGTACTAATTTTTCACTGTGGTTTTTAATCTGCATTTCCCTAAATGGCTAGTGATGTTGAATATGTTTTTATGTACTGATTTGCCATCTTCTTTGGTGAAATTTGCTGATTCAATTACTTTGTTTGCTGCTAAATTTCATAGTAATTTATATGTTAAAGATATTAGTATATTGTTAAAATGTGTAATTGTATATAATTTTAATTCATGAACTAGTATGACTCATTTCAGAGCTTTTTAGAAAGAAATGTTAAACTACCTAATAGTGTATCCCAGAAAGTTTCCCAAAGGAAGAATTCTAAATATCTAGATGCTCTAAGAAGGCTGAAGTAAGAATAATATTTAACATGACAACCACAGCCTTGCTTGACTACAGGCTTTAATGGTTTAAAACCAAAGACAAAAAGGTAAAAATTACTTGAAGAGAAACAAATTCTCATTTATCATGTTTCTCTTCATGTGCAGGAAAGGAACCTGAATCACCAACTAGCAACGCCCCTCATACCTTCTCCAAGAAAGAAGGAATGAACTCATCGATTTATATGCTCTAGAAAGAAAATCAGCTTAAAATGGGAAGTTCTATGCCATTGCATGTAACACATGCATTCTGTACTACATTAAAAAGCAAATATATCACATGGGAAGACATACTGGGGGATCCAGTGCTGCCCACTTTGGAGGTTTAGTATTAGGAAGCACATTTCCAAGCAGATAAAAGCCACAATCTTCAAAGCAATATCAGTAATAACAAGTTATGTTGATTTTCTATGCTTCTTATCCTTGGTTCTATTATTCAGAAAAGATGAGTATTTTCATAAGACCCCCTTAAAACCTTAACATCAGACTTAAAATCTGCACAGGAATTAAACTAAAAATACCTATGGGAGTTAGTTTTTTATTAAGAACATCTGGATATACTTTTCATATGGTAAAGTCATTGCTCAAATTTACAATTCAGTAGTATATTTAATTTTAAATCCCAAGACAAATTTGAGATATGTCTTATCAAAAAGCTTAATTTGTAAGAACACTAAGTCTAAAATATATTTTAATTATATAATTACTATTAGCTTTTAAGTATTATAAAACCTTCAAACCAAATTCACACTTTGGTTGTCATACTTTTTAATACAGTATATGTCAGCATTGTTCATTAGGTTCACATGAACCTCATTCATGGGTATTTCACAAATGAAGAATCAAGAAGAGGCCAGCATGGTGGTGCAGTGGTTTAAGCTGCCACTTTTAACACTGATAACTCCATTTCATAGTCCCAGCTACTCAGCCAATGTAGCTCTCTGCTAATGCACCTGGGAAAGCAGCAGAACACAATCCAAGTATCTGGGCTCCTGCCACCCACATGGGAGACCTAGATGGAATTCTAGACTCCTGGCTTCAGCCAGGACTAGCCTGGCCAATGCAGCCATTTGGCGGAAGAGAACTAGCAGATGGAAGATCTCTCTTTGCGTGACTCTGCCTTTCAAATAAATATATCTTAAAAAAATAAAAGAATTAAGAGGAACAAAATAAAAAGGTGTCTCATTTTATGGACTGTAATAGGATTATACCAAATATTTTCAATTAATATATGCATCATTTTAAATAAACATTCATTTTAACATATGAAAATACATACATATACACCAATAAAAATTATTCTCCTTTGTGCTTCTGTATGTGAAGGAACAAAAACTAACTTGAAACTTAATCATCACAAACTTTTTTAAAAAAATGTCTGATTTATTTATTTAAAAGGCAAAATTAAGGAAGACACAAAGAGATCTTCCATCTACTGGTTCCTCTCTAAATACCCACAATGGCCAGGGCCGTGCCAACAAAAAGCCAGGAGTTCAGGGGTCTCCCATGTGGGTGGTAGGGGAACCAGCACTTGGGCCATCTTCTGCTGCTTTTCTGGGCACATTAGCAGAGAGTAGAATCAAAAATGAAGCAGTCAGGACAAATCTGCACCCATATGGGCACCAGCATACCCTGCTATATGCCACAGTGCCAGCCCCAATTATGACAAACTTTTGGAAATGTGCTTTATATAAACAGGAAAAACTCAAATTTAAAATGTCAGTAAAATTTTTGATTTGGTCAATCCAAATTCAACTTAATATATTCCATCTCAAATCATTTCTATAAGACATTCTAGAAAAAGACATACTTAGAAATTTAACAATTTTAGAAATTCTACAATCAAGGATAGTCTAAAATACTAGGTTTTCAAAGAGAAATTATAAATTTGGGAAGTACTTTGAACAATATTAATTCAAGATGAACACAAGCAAATATGGTGCTTAAAAATTCAGTTTCATGCTAGTGATGTGGCTTAGTGGGCTTAGCCTCTGCCTATGGTGTGGGAATCCCATATGGGTACCGGTTCATGTCCCAGCTGCTTCTCTTCCAATCCAGCTCTTTGCTATGGCCTGGCAAAACAGTGGAAGAAGGTCCAAGTGCTTGGGCCCCTGCATCCACGTGGGAGACCCAGAAGAAGCTCCTGGCTCTGGATCAGCTCAGCTCTGGCCATTTCGACCTCTGGGGAGTGAACCAGCAGATGGAAGACCTTTTTCTGTCTCTCCCTCCCTTTCTGTAACTCTGCCTCTCAAATAAATAAAAATCTTAAAAGGTATAAAATTAAAAACTCATAGTTTCTCTTACCTGGCTACACCAGCTGATAGCTCAGGTACTACCACCCTTCGACTCCAAGCTACAAGATCCCGCTCTGTGGCTATTTCACTTCTGGGTGCATTGCTGTGCATTTGCCGTACACCTTCAATTTGTCCACTACGCCTCAGTCCTATATTTGGTGGTGAGTGAACCTCTGAGGTAGAACTTAAGGAGCCTAAATGAGAAAATTAGTATAGTAGGTTCTATTTAGAGACACTTCCCATTAGTTTGTAACAGAAAAAAAATACTGTATTATCTTTCACATGAAGCTTCATATTGTGACAAATAATTAAATTACCAAATCAAGAGCTAAATCATACATACAAGTTCCCAAACAAAACCTGGTTATTCAGTTGACAAGTCAATGAATCATAACTATGAACCATTAGATCTAAAATCATTACCTAAGGAAAAAAAAAGCTGGGGCCGGCATTATGGCACAGGTTAAGCTGCCATCGAAACGCTGACATTTCATGTGGGCACAGGTTACAGTCCTGGCTACACCACTTCCTATCTACCTTCCTACTAATAAGGCTGGGAAAGCAGTGGAAGATGGCCCAGATGGAGTTCCAGGTTCCTGGCTTCTGCCTGCTCCTTGAAGTCATTTGGGGAGGGAATCAGCAAATAGAAGCTCACTCGCTCTCTCTCTGCCCCTCTGTCTAACTCTGCCTTTCAAATAAGTGAATGAATCTTTTTAACTTTAAAATTTAATAATATACAACAGTAAGGGTAATGAGATGTTAAAAAATTTGGCTTTGACCATAAACCATAAATTTCTGAATAAATTGATTTTCTTAAAAATTTTAAATCTGGGGCCGGCGCCGCGGCTCACTAGGCTAATCCTCCGCCTAGCGGCGCCGGCACACCGGGTTCTAGTCCCGGTCGGGGCGCCGGATTCTGTCCCGGTTGCCCCTCTTCCAGGCCAGCCCTCTGCTGTGGCCAGGGAGTGCAGTGGAGGATGGCCCAGGTGCTTGGGCCCTGCACCCCATGGGAGACCAGGAAAAGCACCTGGCTCCTGGCTCCTGCCATCGGATCAGCACGGTGCGCCGGCCGCAGCGCGCCTGCCGCGGCGGCCATTGGAGGGTGAACCAACGGCAAAGGAAGACCTTTCTCTCTGTCTCTCTCTCTCACTGTCCACTCTGCCTGTCAAAAAAATAAAAAAAAAAAATAAAATAAAATAAAAAATAAAAAATAAAAATTTTAAATCTGTACATGTTTATGACAGAAAATTTGGAGATGATTTTTAAAAATTTGGAATCTCATAGTATGAATATTATCTAATACTAAATATTCTTCAAACTGATCATATGGCATTCTAACCTTTCATTCTGTGGACATACCATAATCTATTTCATCAATTCTCTACCGATGAAGGCATAGGCTATTTCAAATTTTTTATTATTTCACTTAAAAGAGTCCTTGCTTACCTCTACTTAAACGGCTGTTATTATTGATACCTGCTTCACCAGAACGTCTCAAGTCTTGCTCCTGTTGTAGTCTTTGAATCATGCTGTCCAGTGGGCTGATCTCCTGGTTTGCTTGCTGACTTAAAACCTGGTTCAGTCCTATGTAAAACCAAACAAAATGCAAAGAACATTTTAGTCACTATTAAACCACTTTACTCATCAACCTCACTTAGGAGCCCAAGTACCAGAGATCCTGTGGTTAATAAGATCCCTGCCCTTTACAGAAGAATAGGTAGACACTAAACCTGTACATTAGTGCAGATTATGAAAAGTATTAAAATAAAGATAAGGAGGAAGAAGACAGATAGGAAATATCTATAGTGAATCAGAAGTCAAAGAAGTCCTCTCTGAGAAGGAGCATTTGTGGTAAGGCTTCAATCAGTTCATGTGAAAAGTTAGAAAAGGGGTAATCCAGATAGAGGACAAGAAGTACAAAGACTCAAAGGGAGAGAGGCACCTGGGGTATTTTAATGCACCCTTACTTTTCTAGCATCAACTTTCACTTACACCAGTCATACGGGACCACCTGACTTTTCAGCCTCCTTAATAGGAAAACACCTTCATGCTTCTGAACTTTTGGTCACAATACAATAAATTTGATTAACTCATCCTTCAAGCATGAATGAAATAAAACCTCTGTATTTCCTTTGTGAAGTCCTTGCAGATTACCACTGAAAGACTGAAACAATTAAATTGCTATCCTTTCAGTTACTTAACTACTCTATATATTAGCTTCATACTAATTAGCTTCGTACCTAAGAGAAACCCACTAGTTAGTTCCTCAAAAACATGTACTGTTTTACTTTTTTTTTTTAAAGATTTATTCATTTATTTGAAAGTCAGAGTTACACAGAGAGAGAAGGAGAGGCAGGGAGAGAGAGAGGTCTTCCATCCACTGGCTCATTCCCCAACTGGCCGCACCAGCCAGAGCTGCACTGATTAGGAGCCAGGAGCTTCCTATGTGGATGCAAGGGCCCAAGCACTTGGGCTATCATCTTCTATGATAGCTATGGCAGAGAGCTAGATCAGAAGAGGAGGAGCCAGGACTCAAACCTGCGCCCATATGGGATGCTGGCACTGCAGACGGCAGCTTTACCCACTACGCCACAATACCACCCCCGTTTTACTCATCTTAATAGTGTCTAAATGTAGTAAACTTTGGAAAAGGGAGCAATTAGTGTCAGGAGTACAGATATACAGAGAAGATCTGATCACATTAGAAAATTAGGGTGCCCTTAAATTTGGAAGAGAAAATACCAAGATACCTTGAAACAAAGTAGTAACAATAAAGTAGCAAAGACAGGAAATTACATGTACTAAGCACATAATGTTAGTTCATTTTACAAAAAATAAAATTCAACAGGACTACCTAATTTGTCCAAAATCACAAAACAGATCAAAATGTCTTTAACATGTCTCTTTGCTGGTCTGCTGCTGAGGAAACATTACTATATTTGAATACCGATGAGTAATCTAATATGGCTCAAGGTACCACTGAGAAAGAACATTAAAGTGTGTTGTCTAGTATCAATAACAAAACCGCATAAAATCAATTTATTATTATAGTAGCCAACATTTATTTCTACCTAATTCTAAGAGATTTCTGAAAATAAATTTTATTAGAGAGAGAACTATATTTGCAAGTAGATTTACAATTAGTAATAAGGCTGGAGTTTTTACAAAAAGTATTTTGTTCTACTTTTATATTAATTATTTTTATATATAAGTCTGACATAAAAAAGGTTTACTCTGAATTCTGTAAGTTAGCACACTGAGAAATTTCATGACTCACTATGAAGCCAGAGTTACTGCTATATGTTCAGTTGTGGCTCAGCATTAATAACTGTTATCTATTTAATTTTTCAGATTATACCTTCTTTATACTCTAAGAGCAAATTGGTATGGAAGAATGAATAATGAACTGGTAATTCAATGAGCTGGGATTCAAATCCCTATGATTATATAATGGAATACTGTTAAATTTTCATTGTCTCAATTTTTAGGATTAGGATAGCATAGGTTTAAGGATTAAATAAGATGTTCTTGGGGCTGGGCTGGCATTGTGGCATAAAAGGTACAGGATGTTGGTTTGTGTACTGGCTGTTCCATTTCCAATCCAGTTCCATACTAATGCCCTAGGTAAAGCAACAGAAGATGTGCCCCTGCCACTCACGTGGCAGATCCATATAAAGCTCTTGGCTATTGGCTTCGGCCTGGCCCAGCACTAGCTGTTGCAACCACCTGGGTGGGGAGTGAATCAGCGGATGGAAAAGCTCTCTCCTTCTTACTCTAACTCTTGAATTTCAAAATAAATAAATAATTTTTTAAAAGCTAAATAAATGTTATTTATGAAGGCCCTTTATAAACTTTAATTGGAAAAAATGAAATAATAAAGCTAATAACTAAGTCACACTGATATTTTAAAGATTTATTTATTGATTTATTGATTTGAGAGGTAGAGTTACAGACAGTGAGAGGGAGAGACAGAGACAAAGGTCTCCCTTGTGTTGGTTCACTCCCCAAATGGCCACAACAGTTGGAGCTGTGCTGACCTGAAGCCAGGAGGCAGGTGCTTCTTCCTGGTCTCCCATACAGTTGCAGGGGTCCAAGCACTTGGGCCATCTTCTGCTTTCCCAGGCCACAGCAGAGAGCGGGATTGGAAGAGGAGCAGCCGGGATTAGAACCGGTGCCCATATGGGATGGTGGCTCCCGCACTGATATTTTAATAAATGAATCGTTCCCTTATATTCCTGTGCCTGAAACCCAGCCTAGATACTGATTTAAGACACAGGCAAAACCAGCTTCTTGCTAGTTCCTTTCCAAGTAACTGAAGACATGTCTCTTAAATGTCAGTCTTATAATCAGTACTTTTATAAAACTTAAGATTTTCCCAATCTGAATACCTGCCTAGACTTCTTGGGTACTACTTGCTCTTAGATTCCATGCTATGTCCATATACTGAGACCCATTAGTTTCATGTACTCCAGACATTCAAAATCTGCTGGACCGTAAGACTCTCTACAAGTGGCAGCAGACAATTCTTCTAATATTTCTCCTTATTCTCCATACTAAATCTAAGTATCTAACTCCAAGAACAGCCTTTTCCATCCAATATGTCCATCTTCATTGCAATTTCATGTTCAATCCTTTAAGATAACCTACTTAGGGTTTTGCAACTACGTCACAGTCTATAATTTAAATTATTTTTCATAAACATTTTCTACTCTAAAAATAGAAGGATTCAAAGAACAGCTTCCCATTATTTTCACTTAAGAAGTTAATGCCATACTTCTTGTCAAAAAAAGGAAGAGGATGCATGCATAGACCGTGTTCTCATTTTAATTCCTATTCAATTCTTCAACTAACTTGACTTTCACATTCCATTACTTCACATGTCACACAAACAGCTCAAGATTTTTTAGCCCTATCTTTACTTTTTACAAGTATTCAAAATTGATCACTTCTTAAAGCACTCTTAAATGAAAACAGGCCATTTAGTCTTATTCCCTCTCACATCGTGCTATTATTCCCTTTAATAACATTCACCACAATGCTAAACTATGTTTCTTTCTATAATTGTGTTTATTGATCTATTTACACCAGGGGTGGGGAAGCTTTTTTCTGCCAATGGAGATTTGAATATTTATAACATCATTTGTGGGCTATACAAAAATATCAACAATTAGCCTGCTGGGTGCCAGCGTTGTGGTGTAGCAGGTTAAATGGTCACCTGCAGTATTGCCATCCCATATGGAGGTCCTGTTCAAGTCCCAGCTGTTCCACTTCCAATCCCATTCCCTCCTAATGCACCTGGGAAAAGCAGTGGAGGATGGCCCATATCCTTGGGCACATGCACCCACACGGGAGGCCTAGAACTGCCATCTCCTGGCTCCTGGCTTTGGCCTGGCTCAACCCTGGCTGTGTCAGTACAGTAGAGGTCCCCAATAAGTGTTGCTAAATGAGTAAATAAATTGACTCATCTCATACCAAACATTAGTCCCTAGAAGTTGTAAATAGATATAAACCAAAATTATTGCTTTACATCTTTACTGTTCCTTAATTATCTTTAATTCTAAAGTATTATTCAAAGGACTTTAAGGAAGTATAAAATAGTTTTTTTATTTCTGATTTGCCCAAAATAAGGTTTTCTTCAATTAGCAATTTTATGAAATTTCAGTGGGAAAAGGACAATTTGGTTGTCTATGAAAATGAGCACATACCTGAGGAAGTTACTCCCATCTGCGGGATGAGCTGTTCCTCTCTGCAATTTTCACGACCAGGAACTAATCTCTGGTATCTTGATGGATGTGGATTACCATCAACATCAACCAAAAAAGGGGGAGGCATGAGATGAGGTGCTTGCTGAGTCTGTTCATCTAATACAAAATTGTTGGCATCACGGATAAGGGGCCGATAATCACTATGAAAGAACATCTGATCTGCTATCTGTAAAAAAAAAAAAAAGAAAAAAAAAAAGTTCATAAAAGACAGAAAATAAAAATTTATCATTGTATAAAAAGATCTGGCCGGCGCCGCGGCTCAATAGGCTAATCCTCCACCTAGCAGCGCTGGCACACCGGGTTCTAGTCCCGGTCGGGGCACCACATTCTCTCCCGGTTGCCCCTCTTCCAGGCCAGCTCTCTGCTATGGCCCGGGAGTGCAGTGGAGGATGGCCCAAGTGCTTGGGCCCTGCACCCGCATGGGAGACCAGGAAAAGCACCTGGCTCCTGCCATCGGATCAGCGCGGTGCGCTGGCCGCGGCGGCCATTGGAAAGTGAACCAACGGCAAAGGAAGACCTCTCTGTCTCTCACTGTCCACACTGTCTGTCAAAAAAAAAAAAAAATCTACAACACTTCTAATGAAAACAAATATTTTAATAAATATTTTAATACAAATCATGGTGTTAAGAAACAATTAAAAGAGTATTTTTTTCTTGAAATAATGGTAAACAAATATTTCTGTTTTCTACATTAAATTTTATGATCAGAAAAGTAGCTATTTTACATTTTCTCTGCAAAAAGGAGAGACTGTGTGTATGTATTTGTGTGTGTGTGTGTGTGTGTGTTATTTACAGAAGTTACCATGAAAAATAAGTTACTTAATTTCAAGTTACATAGTAAAATCAAATCCAGACATAAGTAATTCAACGGTACTTTTACTTTCACAGTTACCATACTTTAATATATATGGTAGTATGGCTTATTTTCTCTAAAATTTCTGAGGTAATATAAAATTAATAATATTAAGCCTTACACAATTCTAACAAAATTTTACTGGTTAATTTAGAATGTTAAACTCAATTATTAACTATTCAATTTTTACTATCAACTCCACCAATAATTTGCAATTTCATTCTCTTCGTCACTAATCTTAAAGACAGGGTCATAAGGAAAAATCAGAGTAGGTCATGAAAGCCAGAGATTTTTAACACAGATTATCCTAGAAAAAACATGTTATTTAAACAAATAAAAAACTTTATATAATGTCAAAGACCCCTCTATGGATAGCTTCCATCCTCAGCTTATACCGACTCCAAATTAAGCACTCCAATATGAATATTTTTAAAAAGTAAAACATAATTATTATCTAATGTTTATTAGAAAAAACAGATTTAACAACTGCTGCCTGCATGCTCCTTTCTAATACATGAGTCTGCAGACTATTTAAAATTATTTTACAAATGATTTTTCATACTTTATTTTGATGTCAAAATATGTTGACTCTTACTCCAAAAATATACAATTCCTTAAACATCAATAAAAATAAAAAGTAAGGGGATGATGTATATTCAACATACACTACCTTGTCATATTTGCTACTGGACCCAAAGCCAAAAATTAAAAGATGTCCATGAGAGTCTGTACATGCAAAATGCTGACCATCAGGGGAGCATTTGCAGTCAAATACTGCACCATGTCCTTGGCCTTCAATCTGAAATATATTTAACCAACAATCAGAAAATTATCACTAAAATATAAAGAATTGGTCAGTACTGTTATTAAAATTTTCTATGGTAAAAGATGTGTAAGAATACATCCTAATGAAGTAGTGTTTAAGTACAGCAAGCACAGTACAGCAATAAAATCTGTGAATAATCACTGAAAGTGCCAGATTAATACCTCTAAAAAACAAAGTACTTTATTTATTAATGGACCAAACACAATTCAGGCAATAAAAGAATACCAATCTCCTCCCAACCCCAAAGAAATCTGCTTCAAGTTTTTAACCCAGATTTAAAACAGGACTGCACTTCACATTCCATTTATCTCCATTCAATCATACCCATTCTGCAAAGGCTGACAACATCTAACAACTATAGTGATTTTTTTGGTAACTTTTCAAAGTAGTAGCCAAAGATTACTGCTCATAAGACACTAAGTTTTATTCCTTTTGGTAATATTCCCTGGTGGTCTGACTCATATTTTCAATGATGAATTTCAAAGGTTAAAGAAAAGGGTTTTTTTACCTGATAACTGTTTTCTGTTTTCCAGTTCCATTAATCCAGAACGAATGGGTTTCTCCCTGCAACCTGTCAATCAAACAGAGGTGGCCAATCACCACTCTGAATTTTTGCTCTCAGTGCTTCTTCATACTATGTTCCAGTTGAAAACTTCTTTAGCAGTGTTCTGAAAGAGGTAAAAATTCTACCCTATCTAAAGCACATCTAAGGACTGAATTTCAGAAATAACTAAAATAGGGAGTTGACTCCCTAACAAATAACAACTAAGGATGATTTTTAACAGATGTGATTGGAATTCTGGATTAGCAGAATCGGAACACACACACATTATCAGGTAAGAAATACCTCCTTTCTGTTCCGGTATCCACTGATCTAGAACAAAGTGAGTTTTATTAGTAATATCCTAAGAAATGCTTAGAAAAGAGAAAAGTGCTAATTTTATTTCTTATTAAAAATCAAGTATAAAGAAGGAGATACAGTTCACCAAATCCAGGAATGACCTAACTTTCAGAAGAACAGCCGTTTTCTCAAAGCTTTATTGTTTGGACAAAAGAGAAAATACCAGCATAAAATGAAGAGCTCTGCCCAGGAAGTAGTTAATACCACTAACAAGACCTCCTCAAAAAGAAAAGTAGCCTTTTCCTTTGGCTTCTTGAAAAGAAGAAATGAATACAATGGAACTTTATTAATGCTGTTTCAGATGGTGACAATATTAGAAAAGAATAATTTTCCTTAAAATGTAATCATATTAAAGAAAACTAATGTCTAATTACATACAAAAATTTATCATAAAGCAAGAAAGTAAATCATAAAATGAAACAGAATTATTTCCTACCTTTGAAGAGAGTGGGAAGATGGTAGGACAACAAAGGAAGACGACTGATTCAAATCTACTTTAAAACAATTCAAAGCCCGGAAAGAACAGAATTGTTTCTCCAGATTAGCACAGGCCTTAAATAGCCATATAGCTTAGCACGTGCCTCAAATGAAAGCCTACAAGTAGAGCTCTCAGGATTCAAGTCTTTTTCAATGTTTTAACAGGCAAATAAAAAAAGTGACATGACCTGTTCTAAGTAACCATAAAATGAAATTTACCCCGAAACAAGATTTTAATAAATTCAAAATTTAGCCACATTTTGTTAACTGATCTATTTATCTAGGTTCACTCAAAATTACAAGAGAAAAAAGCTACTACATTATAAATAAACTACAATGAATGTTTCTAGAACTATAGAGTAGTATAGATAAAAAGACTCAAAAATAGTCCAACTTAGTGATGCCAAAGGAAATCGGACAGATGTTCATGAACATATCCTTCATGTGATATTGAGGCAACCTTTTTTCAACTTCTTCTTGGGTAGGGGAGGACTAATCAACCACATGCCCAGGCTATCTACCAATGTTGTCACATCACAGTTGTACAGCTCTGACAGAATATTTTGTAAAAGTTTGAACCTAGTAAGCTTTTAAAATGCAAAGGAAAAATAGTAATCACTTTTAAGACCATTATGCACCTTATATAACACTTTGCATTGTGCATATGGCATATGATACTAATTTTCTTGGTCTAATACATTTGTTTGACTCCAAAGCAACCATAATATGAAGAAAACGACAGTCTACTGAAGTCACATCAGAAAAAACAAATAGTACATTATTTGGATTAATCATTGTTCATTAAAAAAGGGATTAAAAGGGGGACAGTGCTGTGCTGTATGAGGTTACATCTTCGACTGTGGTGCTGACATCACATATGCGTGTTGATTTAAATGCCAATTGCTCCACTTATGATCTAGCTCCCTGCTAATAGCTAGGGAAAGCAGTGGAAGATGACCCAAGCACTTGGGCCCTTACCACCACATGGGAGACCCAGAAGAAGCTCCTGGCTTCTGATCAGCTCAACTCTGGCCATTGTGGCAAATTGGGGAAGATTAGATGAAAAGACGTCTCTGCCTCCCCCTGTATCTGTAACACTGCCTCTCAGATAAATAAATCTTGAAAACAAAACAAGGCATTAAAAGAATCAACTTATGAACCAATTAAAAAGGTGTCTATAACATTACTAGTTAAAAAAAAATCAAGTTTATCTTTATTAATGGCTCCTCAGTTAACAAACACCTATACCCATAAAACAAAGACAGGGCTTTCCAAATAGAAAATATTTGACTTTCCTTTTATAACAAAAATAATCTACTTTAAAAAAATTATGTACGCAGGGCAGGCGCTGTGGATAGCAGGCACCAGTCTGTGTCCCAGCTGCTCCTATTCCCAACCAGCTCTCTGGTATGGCCTGGGAAAGCAGCAGAAAATAGCCAAAGTCCTTGGGCCCTTTCACCTGTGTGGGAGACCCAGAGGAAGCTTCTAGATCCTGGCTTCAGATCGGCGCAGGTCCAGAGGTAGCAGCCATTTGGGGAATAGATGAGCAGATAGAAGACTTCCCTCTCTGCCTCTGCCTTCTGTAACTCTTTCAAATAAACTTAAAAAAAAAAATGATGGGGGCTGGAGCTGTGACAAAGCCGCAACCTGCAGTGCCAAAATCGATATGGGCACCGGTTCAAGTCCCAGCTGCTCCACTTCAATCCAGCTCTCTGCTATGGGGCTCTGCACCCACATGGGAGACCGGGAGGAAGCACCTGGCTCCTGGCTTCGGATCAGCACAGCTCCAGCCGTTGCAGCCATCTGGGCAGTGAACTAGGGAATGGAAGACCTCTATCACTCAAATGAATAAATAAATTTAAGAAAAAAAATATGTATTCTATGGTTAATTAAGCCAACCAGAAAAGAAAGTTAAGTAATTGTTTGCAAAGGATTTCACTTTTTAAAACCAGAGTAAAAGTATTTATAAGGAAGAATTTTCAAAGGAAAAATTTAATAATGAAGGCACTTTTTTTTTTTGACAGACGGAGTTACGGAGTTAGACAGTGAGAGAGACAGACAGAAAGGTCTTCCTTCCGTTGGTTTACCCCCCAAATGGCCGCTGCGGCTGGCACACTGTGCTGATCCGAGGCCAGGAGCCAGGTTCCTCCTGGTCTCCCAAGCGGGTGCAGGGCACAAGGATCTGGGCCATCCTCCACTGGCTTCCTGGGCCACAGCAGAGAGCTGGACTGGAAGAGGAGCAACTGGGACAGAACCAACACCCCAACCGGGAGGGTGCCAGCAGGCGGAGGATTAGCCAGGTGAGCCACGGCACCAGCCAATAAAGGCACTTTTTGAATACACATGTGTATCCAGAAGGCAATGAATCTTTTCTTTGAAAATCAAAATTAAGAAAATATCCACTGGGCCGGCGCCGCAACTCACTAGGCTAATCCTCCGCCTTGCGGCACCAGCACACCGGGTTCTAGTCCCGGTAGGGGCGCCGGATTCTGTCCCGGTTGCCCCTCTTCCAGGCCAGCTCTCTGCTGTGGCCAGGGAGTGCAGTAGAGGATGGCCCAAGTGCTTGGGCCCTGCACCCCATGGGAGACCAGGATAAGTACCTGGCTCCTGCCATCGGATCAGCACGGTGCGCCGGCCGCAGCACGCCGGCCACGGCGGCCATTGGAGGGTGAACCAACGGCAAAAGGAAGACCTTTCTCTCTGTCTCTCTCTCTCTCTCACTGTCCACTCTGTCAAAAAAATAAAAATAAAAATAAATTAAAAAAAAAAAAGAAAATATCCACTGTATCTACATGAAAGGCATATGGGGCTATTATAAAATTAAATGTACTATGTAACAAGAGAATAAGTCAACATAAAATTTAATACTGTTATAGTTTATGCTGAGACATTAATAAGTAATGATAAATTTTCAAAATAAGTATATTTTAAAAGAACTATTCTAAGAAAATCAAGGGAGCTTATTATACATATTTTGGGACATGTGTAAATAAAGACCACTTAATAAAACTCACACATACTAAATAATAACAACAAAAATTTCAATAGAAGTTAAAATAAATAAACATAATTCAGCAATTTCAATATTTTGTTTTTCTAAAGGAGATAAGTTAAAATAATGACTCTCTTAATAGAAAATTTTGATACTGCTTAAGTTCTAAAAAATATTAGAGTATAGCCGGCGCCACGGCTCACTAGGCTAATCCTCCGCCTTGCGGCACCAGCACACCGGGTTCTAGTCCCGGTCGGGGCACCGGACTCTGTCCCGGTTGTCCCTCTTCCAGGCCAGATCTCTGCTGTGGCCAGGGAGTGCAGTGGAGGATGGCCCAAGTGCTTGGGCCCTGCACCCCATGGGAGACCAGGAGAAGTACCTGGCTCCTGCCATCGGATCAGCGCGGTGCGCCGGCCACAGCACGCTGGCCGCGGCGGCCATTGGAGGGTGAACCAACCGCAAAGGAAGAGCTTTCTCTCTGTCTCTCTCTCTCTCACTGTCCACACTGCCTGTCAAAAAAAAAAAAAAAAAAACAAAACAAAAAAAAACAAATTTTTTTTAAATATTAGAGTGTTTTTTTGGTAAGGATTTATTCATTTACTTGAAAAGCAGAGTTGCAGAGATAGAGAAAGAGAGACACAGAGAGAAAGAGATTTCCATCTGCTGGTTCACTCCCCAAATGGCCACAACAGTTAGGACTGGGCCAGGCTGAAGCCAGGAGCAAGGAACTTCATCAGGTCTCATATGTGGGTTAAGGATTTGGACTCATCTGCTGCTGCTTTCCCAAGAGCATTAGCAGGAAGCTGAATCAGAAGTGAAGCAGCTGGGATTTGAATGGGTGTCCACATGGGATGGCAACTCTGCAGGTGGCGGCTTAATATGCTGCACCACAGTGCCAGTCAGGAATTTAGAGATTCATAATGAATTTTTTAAAAAAGCAAACAAAAAACTTGTATGTGCTTTGTTTATGATCAAATTATTATACTTAATAAGTATGCTGGTGGGGCCAGCGCTGCGGTACAGCAAGTTAATCCTCTACCTGCAGCGCCGGCATCCCATATGGGTACTGGTTCTAGTCCCGGATACTTTTCTTCCAATCCAGCTCTCTGCTATGGCCTAGGAAAGCAGTGAAAGATGGCTCAAGTCCTTGAGCCCCTGTACCAGCAAGGGAGACTCGAAAAAGCTCCTGGCTCCTGGCTTAGGATCGGCGCAGCTCCAGCTGTTACGGCCATTTGGGGAGTAAACCAGTGGATAGAAGACCTTTCTCTCTCCTTCTCGCTGTCTTTAACTCTACCTCTCAAATAAATAAATAAAATCTTTTAAAAAAAAAGTATTCTAGTACATATTCTGAGGGGGAGGATACCAAATACAACTTCTACCACAATTTTTGTGAAGTAGAAAGTTGAATAATAAAAGGCAGGAATGAGTTCCAAAGATCTTGCCTTGAGTAATGAACAAATCCCCTAATCTCCCTGTGGAATTATGAAGATAACTGAAATGATCACTAGATTTCAACTCTGTTCCAAAATTCTACCATCTGATATTCAGAATGTTTGCTAAAGAACCTACTAACAAATCTAGAAATGAAATATAGTAAAAGCTCTAGAATACAGAATAAAATCATAGGATCTAAAGTATTTTCAATTATGAGGAATATAAATCTACTGTAGAAAATAATATGTGTATACTTCTACAAAACCTCCAAAGCATGTAAGTTTAAATAAACATGCTATTTTAGGCAGAATTATCCTGTTATACAATTATTTCAATTCTATGCTCAAGGTTACTTTTTACATTTTATTCATTTTTTGAGCATACTACTGAGTAGAGGAGGATATTTAACATGCATATCTTGCTCTAATAATTTTATTATATAGATTTAAATATCAAAAACCAAACAGGTAAGAATCATAATTTTTCATTTTCAATTAAGTTGAAAGACAGAAAGATGAGACAGAGTGAGAAAGAGAGACAAACAGAAGAGATCTATCTGCTGATTTACTTCCCAAATGTTCAAGATTCAAGGCTAAAGCCAGGAACTTGGAAATCAATTCAAGTCTCATGTGGGTGAAAGGGACTCAAGTACTTGAGCCATCATCTGCTTCCTCCCAGGTACAATTTAGTAAGAAGCTGGATCAGAAGAAGAGGAATGAGGATTTTAACTATGCACTCTCATAGGGGGTGCGGGCATTCCCCCTAGAGGCATCTTAATAGCTGCGCTAAACATGTGCCCTAAGAAACTTATACTAAAAATTATCCTGAGTACTTCATTCATTCAAATTAGAGTTCAATAACATGAGGGAAAATAAACTTAACAGTATATATTAGATACTCACTACAGACTATATTTAAAATACATGTTGGTTATTTTTGATTATTACAACTATTATTGTGTACACAAAGACTGTATCAGGGAGGCTATCTGTATTCAAGTACTGTCAAATTCCTCTAAAAGACCATTACTCTACATTTCTTTTAACAGTGAAAATTAATTTAATTTACAGAACATTATTTCATCTGAACTAAGATGGCCATTATTATAAAATAAGTAGTGCTGATTAGGAAATTTAAATAAAAAAACTGCTATATCTAGCTTGACAAAATCATAGATCAAATTACTGTATGAAATTAAAATAATTTATTATATAAAAGTGATTCTGAGGAATCAGCTCTAGATTTTCATATATATCAGGGCTGGCACTGTGGTATAGCAGCTACCTGTGGCCCTAGCATCCCACATGGGCACCAGTTTGAGTCCCAGCTGCTCTACTATCCACTCTCTGCTAATGTGCTTGGGAAAAGCAGTGGAGGACAGTCCAAGTCCTTGGGCCTCTGCACCCACATGTGAGACCCAGAAGTTCCTGACTCCTGACTTCGGATCAGCCCAGCTCTGGATGTTGTGGCCATTTGGTGAGTGAGCCAGCTGATGGAAGATTCTTTCCTTTCTCTCTCTCTCTCTCTCTCTCTTTCTCCTTGCCACTCTTCCTTTTCCCTCCCTCCTTCTCTCTCCCATTCTTCCTAACTCTGCCTTTCAAATAAATAAATAAACCTTTAAAAAAGGAAAAATATTACCAAAATAAGTAACTCATTTTCAAATTTATCAGCATTTTCTTATCTGATTCTGTAGACAGCAATATTATTAAGTTTTCCTTAAAACTTAATTTCTCCTCCTTTAACATACTAACAAGGTATCCTCCTAACACATTCTCTAGGGACTGTGTTCTCTTCCCCATTCTGTAATTATTAAGTACATTTCAAAGTTTAATTCTAAGTCCTCTACACTGCCCTCTATATCACCATATCTCCATGAGGAGGCAAACATCATTCTGTATGGAACAACTTAACATTTCTTTTTCTCTACTCCTAGCTCTTCCAACTATTCTATTTCCAAGTGCTTAATGGCCATTTCCACAAAGGTAGTCTTATACAATAAACATATATACAAATGAATTAAAAACAAATCAGTTTTTCCTCATGTGTTTCATATTCTCATTAATAAATAACATTGTTGTCAAGGACATACTGACCTAATACTCTGAATTTAACTATTAAACCTTTCCTTCTTGTCACTTCAAACAGCCAGGAACAGCCCAATCCCAATATATGACACAAAATATTTTTTTCCTTACTTCATAAATTCACTACTACCTACCTGTATAATTTCTTATTATAATCTTACTGATAAAACAGTTCCGTCTACATTGATCAGATTTTATATATGAAATACTACTACTGGCAATAAAATTATTTTTTCTCATAATTTACAAACCCCCCACTACATTTACTCTTCTTTATGTTTATGAGATCATTTCAGGCCATTAATAATCCACCTCAATCTATGCTTTCTGTTTTACCATCCATTATTTGCAAAATCTACTCCACACAAACTTTCTAAATCACTTAAACAACATGTATAACATTTACCTTGTAGTTATAAAGTTCCATTCATTTATAAAATTACTGAACATCTATTTAACTTTCAAGATACAGTTTCAATTCTTCCTTGTCAACAAAACTTTGAACATCCACCCTGACAGAATGCCTACATTTTTAGATATCACAATTGCCTCATCATTTGTCATGCTACCATTTGAAACTATTTATATTTTCAGGTTTACATTTATCTTCCTAACTTAACTGTGAATTGGTTAAAAATGACTATATCCCTCCTTGTGGTTCTCATATTTTGTGCTTAACACAAAATCACTCAAATATATGTCAATCAAAATATCTTCACCTGCATGTGTACATTCTGTACTTGTATAACCACATACTTTCCCTTATTAACTATCAAATCTCAAACACTTCTGTGATAATGGATCATGAGTATGTGAAAGTTACTACACAAAAGTAATCCATCAAACATAAAACTATGACAAACTCATGTTCATGGCAACCAATTTTATGGTATGTTTTTTGCACCAAGATATACATAGATGAAAATAAGATAGTATCTATAAGAACCCCAGATAGCTGAAAGAAAATAATAATTAAGGTTGATAAGAAAACTGAAGGTAATTCTTATCCAAAGAAGTTGAAATAAGAACTAGAAGTATCAGGGAGCCCTTTTAACATACTCAATATAAATATTGACATTATATTGTTAAATGACAGTAGATGGATGATAGAGATAAAGATAGAAACTTGAAATTCTCATTCAGAAGAGAACAGAAATGAGATATAGCTATTTTGAGCTTTTCTTTCTTTCTTTCCTAGATACGAGCAGCTACATTTATCTAAAACTAAAATATAGGTCACACTGAGAACATGTTAATGTCAGAAGTATGTATGTGCAAAAATTCTGAGTGGTAGATTGGCAGCCTCTGCTCATTTGGGACGTTGCAAGGAGAAATACATTGTTCTGGATTAGTGGACACTGGAACATTTTTTTTTTTTAACTCTTAAGTAAAAGAAAGGTTAAGAGAACAATTATAAAAATAAGGAAACCTTTAATTAAATAAAAACTGTTATTTCAAATTTACCCATGAGACAACAAAGTAAAGCAAAAATCAAATTCAGTAAAACCACTTTCTAACAAGAGACATATTGAAATCTTCAATTAAAATCAAAACCAGACAGGAGGCAACAAATTATAGCTTTAAATAACATAAAACAGAAAGATATGAAAAGAGATAATCAGAGTACAGTTAAGACTACAGTGAAAAGAGAGCAAGAGAGACAAAGCAAAAGTGCCAGAGACATGAAGAAAGCTACTAACAGGGGGTCCTCAAATACAACTGCTAGTATCTTTTAGCTACTAATAGCCAAATTGTCTAAGCACTAAGAAATATGAAAAATTCTCTTTTCATTATCTTTAGAAATTCACATTCATTTGAATATGTAGTTAAAAATCAGTTATACTGTGTGATAATTTAATGAAAAAAAAAAGCCACAAAAATTTATATTTAGGAGCACTTAAGATTATAATAAGTAAACTTGTAAACCTGCCTACCTCTTTCAGGGAAAGTGAATATTACCATGTCCTCAACTTCAGTCCAGATAATTGTACATACATTGAAGTTATTTCCGATAATAATTTATATTATTAGCATTTAATTAGAGCTTAGAAAAATATAGGCTTCCTGAGTTATATTCAACTAGTTAGGAATATTTTTAATATATGTTACATGCTTTGATAAAAGCCAAACATATAGTATTTTTAATATAACATAATATGCTGAAATATGAACAATAACTGATGTGGTTTAAAGGAATGTATGTTAACAAATTCATTTTTCTTAAAAGACTAAAGTTGTTTTATATTCATAATTCTTTTGGTTCTTTCCTTGGTTCATTCAAAAAAAGAGAAAAACTGAAAACATTAACTTGAACTTGGGATTACTTAGTAAAACTCAGTATAAATTAAATTCCTAATGTTAAGTTGTATGGTATCTTAGTAATTCAAAATTTTAGATTAGCCATACAGAGCCAAATAACTGTAACTGTACCCAAAATTCATTCATACATAATAGCAGACACCAAGAATATAAGCTCCTACACCCTAAAATTTCCATTTTTTTCAATAATAGAAATTCTGGATGCTTTTTTTTTCTTTCACCTGCCCATAGATAAAACAGGCAATGAAATGAAAAAAAGAATGAAGAGCAAAGGAAGTAGGGCATTTAGATAACTTGTAAACTGACAGGAAAAAAAATAAAATTTAACAATAAGATCTCAGATCCACTCAAGAGTTAATACTGTAAAAGACTATCCCCTGGACATACACTGGGAGTTGGAAGTTTGGTTTGCAAGGACATTGAGAAAAGCTAAAAATAAAAAAAAAAACCATAACTAGATGAACTATTAAGAATGCATTAGCAACAATCATGGGTATAAGTCCAAGTTTCCACAAAATAAGTGTGAAACATAGGTAAATCTAGGCAACAGATTTCATCTTTGTAATGTGCAGTTTCTCCATTTATAAAACCTGAAATAATGAAACCCACGTTAATTATATAAGGTTTTCATGAAACCAAAATGAGGTAATATATATGGAAGCATTTTGCAAATCATTAAAAAGCATCAAAAAAGTAAAGAGAATATCTTTAATTAATTAAGGTGAGGTAAGCTCATTTTCTGTTTTCCTAAGGTTTTTAATGCAAGATATAATTTGTATCTATATTAGTTTATGTTTTGTTTCTCTCACAGTGTCAAGAGTCTATGGATAACACCCAATATAACATAATTTGCGCCCTTTACAGGTTTTCTTTCTTATTTATATAAAGAACAAGAAAAACATTCTCATCTGAAACTATCACTAAGCATTAAGTTGAAGGCCGTTCCAGAATAATTTCTTAGCTAATTTCAAAGAATATATATTTTGGCTGAATTCTTACTTCTGGTTACAATACTAACTTGTAATAGACTAACCTGTAATGCACTAAAAGCAAACTATCTAACACTCAAGGTATGATTTTTATATCTATGAAAAAGGTGAAATATTAGTGTGGCAACTTACCTGATGAGGAAAAATTCACCTTTGTAACTAAAAGGTGAAAACAGTATTCAACTAAGAGAAAAAAGTTTCTCTCCAAACACTCTATCAATACAATAATGCCTTTTGAAAAGATGAAATTACTAAATAATGCCCCTTTTGTAGGTGTGATTCTTTGAAGGTAGAGAATGTTGCAAAAATAAACAAATCAGAAATACAAGGACAGAGAAAGAAATAACACTTCTTACCAGAATATTTATGTATTTTCTTTTTAAAAATTCTCTATATAATCACAAAGGAAATCCATCCATGATTAACAATTGCACCCCAAATAATCAACATTATATTTATAGAAAGATGAGAATTTTACAAACCTGATTTCTTACTGATACACACTAAGCACAGTCATAAAGACAGGTAAAGTTAATTCTTTCACTTATAAAATTCTCTGTATCTTCCTATTTATTATGCAAAACTAACTTCTCTGATTATTAATCAAGGAATAGATCACTTCCATACAATTTTTTTACATTATTTTATTCACGAATGATTATTTTGTGAAATAATTTGTTTCACAAAAAAAATTTGACCACACACTATTAACTATTATTTTATGATGTATTACTGAATGTGTACATACAGGTAATTCAAATCTATTTTTAGAAAATATGACTATATGACTGCTTTATTTTAGGAACCCTTTATATTTTATACAGTGTTTAGAAATGAGAGGAAACACTGCTCAAATTATCTACGAGACTAAATCACTATAATTCAAAAACTCTGCAAAATATGGTAAAATCTATATGGGAAATAAACTATAAAAGAAAAAGGTAAGTTCAAATAAGTAATACACTATAATATAATCAAAGGCAAGAAATGCCTAACTCTTCAGCTTTAATTTTGAAATGCATTTGAATCTAATTCCTTTGCACTACAGGATTGACAATGACATTCAATAATGCAACATAAATATTTATTTGTCATTTGTGCTGATTATTTTCCAAACATTTCTTTCTTCTCTTTCTTATATCTTCATGCTTGTGAGCTTCTGCTCACTATTAAAACTACACTATTAAACTACAACTATACCAGTTTTCACAACATATAGGCATTCTAATTCAGGTATGGAATAAATTAGTTCTTTACAAATGGAAATCTAAAGTCAAAATATGTATAAACCAAGTCATAAATGAATTTCCTTTGTGATATGCAAAGTACCTTCAAGAAGTTCCCAAATCTTTAACAGCTATAAAACAATGACTGATAATTACCATATTGAAATAAGATCGAATTTTGACTCCTCTTGCCAGGTCCCACACTATTACATTTCCATCGTGACCAGCAGAAAAGAGAACTCTAGGATCGAATGGGTGTGGCTCAAGAACAAATACCTCATCTTCATGACCCTGAAATATGTTTGAAGTGTCACAGATTTTAAATATAAAAATAAAAAAATTAATGAAACACCAATATAGCAACATTCCTAGGAACTGAGAAACTAAGTTCTAAGAATTATTTAAATTGGCAAAAACATCCAAATTTATCTATGTGTATATAATAATGAATCTAAGCTAATTTTGTCCAGGGTTTTGCATTCATTTAGTGAAACATAAGAATACTATTAATACATTCCTACACAGCAAAAAACAGCAAGCATCTACAAAATATTTGCAAGCCAAACTTGTTTAAATGCATTTTAAAATCACTACAACCACCCACAAAGCCTTATTACTCTAGAAAACAACTTTTTAGCTAACATAAAAGACTATAAAGCCCTTAATAAAAATATCCCTTTCCATAGCCAGCTTCAGTTATATCAAATAAAAATAAATCTTTTCTTTCTCACCATCAGGACATGAATTAGTTGACCGGTGTAAGAATTCCAAACTTTCAAAGTCATGTTATTAACTGCAGTTATAACTGTATTGTCATGTCGATCCCAAGCTACCATAGTTACTTTCATTTTTGTGATTTTATCTTCTATTCCTTGAAGATTTTGACTGAAAGTAAGGGAGGCAGTATTTGTTTATAATGACTTTATAAAATAGTATGACAAAAGTCAAAATGTATTTTCTTATTATTTAACTTATTTAATAGCAGTTGAGAATAATTTGAATCCACATATAATAATGGCAAAAATCACTACACAGGGTCAGGAAATCCCTGATTCTATTCTAAGCTATTAGTATCAAATGACCTTGGGTAAACATTACTGTTCTAACTATCTAGATGTAAGAACTCTATGCTATCAACTCCACCATTTACTCTTCCATCATGTTCTGACTACTCTGCCCTCCTATCCATTTGAGTTAACTACAAGTAGAGAAAAATGGTAATATATAATATAAAAATAACAGTTACAATATGTAATATAATTTATCTCAGCTGAAGAAAACCTTTGGATAGAAAACATTATCCCTCTGTGATAGATGGGATATTTTAATATACTCTGGTTTCTGAAAAAAACATCAGAAGTTGTAACTGTCTTACAAATACTATTATCCTATTAAGAAAACTGAACTGGGGCCAGCACTGTGGTGTAGTGGGTTAAGCCTCCACATGCAGCACCAGCATCCCATATGGGCTCTGGTTCAAGTCCCAGCTGCTCCTCTCTTGATCCAGCTCCCTGCTGATGGCCTGGGAAAGCAGTGAAAGATGGCACAAGTCCCTGGGCTCCTGTACCCACATGGGAGACCAGGAAGAAGCTCCTGGCTCCTGGCTTCAGACTGGCCCAGCTCCAGCTGTTGTGGCCATTTAGGGAGTGAACGAGTGGATAGAAGACCTCTCTCTGTGTGTCTCTCCCTCTTTCTCTCTCTGTAACTGCCTCTCATATAAACAATTAATAAATCTTAAAAAAAAAAAAAAATGAACTGGGGACAGCATTGTGGTATAGCGGATTAAGCTGTCAGCATTCCACATCAGAATGCGTGGTTCAAGCCTCGGCTACTCTGCTTTCTCATTTAGCTTCCCACTGATGCGGCTGGGAAGGCAGCAAAAGATGATCTAAAGAGCTGGGCCCCTGCCATCGATCTGGGAGACCAGTATGGAGTTACTACCTCCTGGTTTTGCCTTGTCCGCAAATTGTAGCCATTTGGGATATGAACAGGCAGACGGAAGAAGAATCCCTCTGTGTCATTCTGTCACTCAGATAAAATAAATAAATCTTAAAAAAAAAAACAGAAAACTGAACTAGAATGCAAGTTGTTATCTTCTTTTGTTAAGATTTATTTATTTATTTATTTGAAAGGCAGAGTTAGAGAGAGGGAGAGACAGATCTTCCATCCTATAGTTCACTCCTCAAATGGCACAAGGGCCACAGCTGGGCCAGGCAGAAGCCAGGAGCTTCTGTGTCTCCCACGTGGGTAATAGGACCCGAGTACTTGTGTCCATCTTCCACTGCTTTCCCAGCCCAGACATATTATCAGGGAGCTGGATTGGAAGAGGAACAGCCGGGACATCTACCAGTTCGCGTACCGGATGCTGGCATCACAGGTGGTGACTTAAGCCTCTGCCACAACAATGGTCCTGCAAGTCTTATATCCATTAAGGAATCATTTCGTAAAAATCAACACTGTATCTTCTATAGCAGCTCTAGTTGTTGTGATATGATTTCACAGACTAAGAATCACTCCACCTTATTACATTACATACTTCAAATCAGGGGTAGAAAACTTTTTTCTGCCAAAGACTATTTGTATACTTTTAACATCATGTGCAGGTCATACAAAATTATCAGTTTAAAAATTAGCCTGCTGGGGCCGGTGCTGTGGCGTAGTAGGTAAAGCCGCTGCCTGCAGTGCCAGCATCCCATATGGGCACCAGTTCAAGTCCCGGCTACTCCACTTCCAATTCAGCTCTCCGCTATGGCCTGGGACAACAGTAGAAGATGGCCCAAGTCTCTGGGCCCCTGCACCCGCATGGGAGACCCAGAAGAAGCTCCTGGCTCCTGGCTTCAGATCGGCCAAACTCTGGCCATTGCAGCCATGTGGGGAGTAAATCAGTGGATGGAAGCCCTCTCTATCACTTTCTCTCTCTCTGCCTTTCTGTAACTCTGCCTTTTAAATAAATAAATCAAATTAGCCTGCTATTATATACAGATTTATTTAATTTTGAGTTCTGACTGTGACTACATCAAGAGGGCAGACCAAACAATTTCAGATGCCTTACACAGCCAGTAAACTGGATGTTCCTCACCCCTTATCTATAACTATGTAATATTTCAAATTTTATCTCTTACCCTGCTGGACGAGTAGCCATATCCAACAAAATGCTTTTCCATTCTCTTCTTTTAAACTGCCAAATGCGTGCTGTCCCATCACGACTGCCACTTACAAATCTGTATTAAAAGGAGTACAGTCCCCCAAGGACAAACCACAAATGCTTTATGAAAACGTGTTCTTCTCAAAGTTTCATTTTAAAAGACAGCACTCATCTTTATTTATACAGCATTCTAATACAATACAGATAATTCCTGCAAATAATCTCTAGAAATGTAAGACTTCCTTAAACTTTGTAGGCTTTTTAATATTTTATACATAAATGTTCTAATGTCATGTCTTTTCTCAAAAATAACATTCAAATGTGATTCAAGGCTGTTATTCACCACTCTAGAAATAGAATTGATAGCTTCCAATGGAAAAATGTTTTCCTCTCAGTGTAGAAGAAACTGACGAGTTCTACTCAAAATGTTTAGAAATAGCTTTATTTCTTTGTAAAATAAGACATGAGAAAATTAACACACTATCATCATTTTCTATCAATAAATAGGTTTGTCTCAAATGTTACACTCGGATATATTTCCAATCTCTACCAAAAGCGTCTCTATACTTTAATATATAGAGAATACACAGGAAAACATAAATGATTTCTTATTATAAATGTGTTCAAGTAAACTAATATTATAAATTAAGACGTTTACATGCACAAGAAGGCTTTAAGTGGTAAAGATATTTATTTCAGGCAACTAATTCCTATATAACTTTATAAATAAAACTGTAGAGATTAGACTCATCTTTATCTCATAATATTAAAATTGAATTAGACAAATGTAGTAAGTATTTACCTGTTACTAGTGTTAGAAAACTGGATACTGTCAACTTTGTCCTAAACACAAACAGATAAACAATAAAATGGATGCTAAATATAAACTATTAAACTCATTTAAATTATACTTATCTAATTTATTCAGCAGTACTTACAGTATGAAATTCCAATTCTGATATTTTCTCTGGCTGACCTGATCCGAAAAAATAAACCCTAATAATATGATCTGTGCTTCCTGTAGCCAGAAACATTCCACCTATGAAGAACAACACACATAAATAAAACATAACCTCAAAAATATATGAAATTAAACAAAATTCAAGTGATATTAGAATTTCTCTCTAAAACCAATCATTTATCTTAAATATACAAGTGACATTTAAGTTTTTCTTTTGTTTTTTTGTTATTTGAAAAGCAGAGTTACAGAGAGAGAGGGAAAGAGCGAGAGCAAGAATTTCATCCACTGGTTCATTCCCCAAATGGCCACAACGGCAGAAGCTGGGCCAGAGGGAAGTCAAGAACCAGGAGCTTCTTCGAGGTCTCCCACATGGGTGGCAGAGACCCAAACACTTGGGCCATCTGCCACTGCTTTCCCAGTCACATTAGCAGGGAGCTGGATGGGAAGTGGAGCAGCCAGGACTCAAACCCATACCCATAAGGGATGTCTGCACTATAGGCAGTGGCTTTTCCAATTACACCACAGGACTGGCCCCATATAATTGAAATTTAAGAAAAGAAGTTAGCTAATATAACTTTGACTACAATGGATTTTTTTCAATATTTACAGGAGAAAAGCTTTCTCCTAGAAAAATAATTTTACTAAGTGTTTACATATTCTTACCATGTTAAAAATCAGTCATCACTAGAAAACATGTCTCCTTTAACATTACTAAAATCCTTCTCTTAGCCCATTTATCATCTGCCAAAATTCCATAAAATTTTAAGGCCCTAACTTGTCATTACAAACTTTGCAATACAATGAGCCTGCACTCTTCTGAAATCAAATAATTTCGTAGCAATACATTTTATTTTGCATTATTTGTGTATGTCATTTGTTCCCTTCTTAACACCATTATCTGGCACAGCACGTAACAGTGCTTATATAAAATGAAATAATTAAATGAGTGCTAAATGACCTAGCCACCAAACCTTTAACATTTTATCTCTGAAAGAGGCAAAAATTCAGAGTACAACACATGCATGTACAGTGCCTATGTTTATGTTATTATTAGAAGGAACACTGTCATCATGGCATTAGCACTGTTAATGTGGGAGTTAAGAAACCAAAAGATGTTGGGGCCAATTGTGGTGCTTCAGGTTACACCACCACTTGCAACAAAGGAATCCCATAATGGAGCATCCGGGGTAAGTCCTGGCTACTCTGCTTCTGAATCATCTTCCTGCTAATGCACCTGAAAGGCAACAGATGACAGCAGAAGTACATGGGTCTCTGCCTACCCATACTAGAGACCAGGATGGAGTTCCCAGCTCCTGGCTTTGGCCTGGCCCACACCAGGCTATTGCAGCCATTTGGGAAGTGAATCAAAAGATGGAAGACCTCTTTCTCTCTGCCTCTCCCTCCCTCTGCCTTTCAAATAAATACATAAATAAATCTAAATAAACCAAAGATGTACAGGTATTACAATGGAAGAAAAGAGACTCATTTTATCATTTGTTGCTATCTCTTTTCTCGGGTAATCCTGCTATCCACCATTATAGAAAGTATAGAAAAAGTAAAAGTGAAAATAAAGGCAGAAACGTATCAGAATATTATGTGTTTGATCTATTCACATTTAATTTTATCATCAATTCACTTTAAATATCTAGGTCGTAGCTTGCTTAAAAATCTGTAACATCAAGCCGGCGCCGCAGCTCACTAGGCTAATCCTCCACCTTGCGGCACCGGCACACCGGGTTCTAGTCCCAGTCGGGGTACCGGATTCTGTCCCAGTTGCCCCTCCTCCAGGCCTGCCCTCTGCTATGGCCCGGGAGTGTAGTGGAGGATGGCCCAAGTTCTTGGGCCCTGCACCCGCATGGGAGACCAGGAGAAACACCTGGCTCCTGGTTTCGGATCAGCACGATGTGCTGGCCGCAGCACGCCGGCCGCGGCGGCCATTGGAGGGTGAACCAATGGCAAAAGGAAGACCTTTCTCTCTCTCTCTCTCTCTCTCTCTCTCTCTCTCTCTCTCACTGTCCACTCTGTCAAAAATTTAAAAAAAAAAAAATCTGTAGCATCCATTCAAAATGCTGCTTCGTAAATTCAAAATATAACTGGAATACTAGCACTGCAATACAGCTACTTTTTAAACAGCAAATAAGACAGTCTGGGGCAAATAATGTCTTTCTTACACTGAACCATTAAAAGAATCACTTTGTAAGAGATAATTTTGAAATTATTTATTCTCTCCTACTAAAGCATTATGGCCTTCTTCAAGAAAATATTAGATCTGGCATTGTAGCACAGAGGGTTAAGCTACCGCCTGTGATGCCAGCATCCAAACTGGGCACTGGTGCCAGTCCAGACTGCTCCATTTCCCAACCAGTTCTCTGCTAATGTGCCTGGGAAAGGAGCAGAAGATGGCCCATATCCTTGAGCCCCTGCACCCAGGTGGAAGACTTGGATAGAGTTCCAGGCATCAGGCTTTGTCCTTGCCCAGCCCTGGCCATTGCAGCCATCTGGAAAGTGGTCCATTGAATGGAAGCTCAGTCTCTCTATCTCTCCTTCTATCTCTGTAACTGCCTTTCAAATAAAAGTAAATAAATCTTTAAAAGAAAATTAGTCATGTGATTAGATAAACTAAATTTCAACAAAGCTAAAATACTTCTCAATTGAATTATGTGTTTACTTAATAGCTCTGGAATATGTACGAAGATATGATTTATAATGCAACAGTAAATTATTTTCAAAAACTTTTATGTGTTCCACCACAAGCTTTCCAATACACAATTTTAAGCAGAAAATTATGGGGGCAGTGGTAGGTGGGGCAGGTGGGATATTACCAGCACTAAAAGAAGAACAGATCATTTGAACTCCAGGCCGAGGGCGCTCAGTAAATTTGGCAGGTCTTGGACTACAAAAAAATAAATAAGTAAAAAAAATAAAAACCAGTAATACCAGAAATAAACTGTATCAAAAAGTAATCACAGGACCAAACTAAATACGAAGCAACAGATGGCTCCCTTCCTAAAAACATCTTAGAAATCATTATGTGTCATGATCAGCAGATCTTGTACAAACTCTAGATATAGGTTTCACAGGAGCTCCTGTTTACACAACAATCTGCATAGGGAACAATCCCAAAGTCACGTCACATTAGACATGCAGTTAGTAGTTACACTCACCTCTTATCAGTTAAACAAGTATTCAGTGTTTCATACAGTAGAATAGCAACATACAAATATATATAAGGAAGTTAGTTATTTGTAAATATGGACACTAGCAAAATAGGTGCCACTTCTGCTGCTGACACATATTATCAACATCTAAACTTGTCCAGTATTAGCCACTGTTAATTAAGTTTCTCCCTTATGTTTACCTTCTAATGTGACAAAACATATCCCTTAAGGCTCCAAAAGTAAAAATCTTAAGCATTCCCCAGTCAAATCAACTAAGACTACATGACTGCTAGGTCACCTGTAACTCACATTAAAAAAAATAGAAATCTACTTGACCATATTTATATTAATTTTTGTATAACTGTATTATGTTGTTTTATCTTAATACTATTAAATGTTTAATGTTACAATCAACCAGATTAAAGAAAGAAAACTATCAATTTCAGACTTAAAAGCTCCACTATTCATCATACAACAATGTATATATAATGCTCTAGTACATGAATTATATTTGAAGCCCTACTCACTGTACTTTTGACCTAGTTTGTCTCTATTAGTGGAAGAAATATAAAAATATTTACAGCCTTAAGTTTGACAGCACTGCATAACTTCACAATCCACAACATCAAGTTTTAGAGTGGTTTTAGTTTTGTTATTAGGGTAAAAGCTTGTGACTATTTTTGATCTATCAATATTTTGAGCAGTGAGAACAGTCATTTTTTTAACTAATGTAGAATGCAACAAAAAGTTTTGGCTAACTAAATTAATGAGTTTGTAAATTATTTTAAATTGACAATTTTTCTTAATGGTCACAAGCTCTAATACTTATAACTGAGCACAACAGATTAAAGAAACAGGTGGTTATGAAAATACTTATTCAAAGCAAAATTAAACAATTACAGGTTAAGTAAATAAATCTGAAATTATGGAAACAAGAAACTACCACTTTCATTCATATCTTGTTAATTTTGGGTACAACTGTTCATATAAATGCCAAACAACCCTTTAGTTGGAACTCATTACCAGAATATGCTAATGAGTCTATAGTGTCATTTTTAAGTAGATAAGCAGGTAACAATAATTTATTTTTAAATGTATGGTTGAGGAAATTTTTTGAAAGAGGGCCTTAGACTCAAACTCTGAATTGAGCAAGCATACATCCCTGCCACTTATCAGATGTGTGACCTTTGGTAAATTAAGACCTCTATACCTCAGTTTCCTCTTGTACAAAATGAAGGTAACAACAGAAGCTATCTCAGAGTTGCTGACAAAATTAAATGAATTTAATTCATGTAAAATACTTTCTATAGTGCCTAACACACTCAATAAAAACTAGTATTAGTATTTTAATTAGATTCAACAAACTCTAGATAGCTCATATAATAACTGCTATTTAGTTTAGAACAGTGCTGAAGAAGTGGTCCTGACAGTATACTTCCAGTATTCAAATCCTGGCTCTACTCCCACTTGCTAACTGCTTGAACTGCCTATGCTTTTTTTTTTTTCGTTATTTGCACAAAAAATAGTGATTGTCCCTTCCTCATAGGGTAGTTACAAGACTAACAATGTAACAAATATGAAGCCCTTAGTATTAGCTTGACAGACTAAATGCTTACCAAAAATTTGGAGACATCATTATTATCTGCATATTTTAGGATCTCCATTATTTTACACCTAGTCAAAATATAGTTGGACAGTTTCTCCTACTGGAGCTAGCTTCCTAGTTACCAAGCCACTCAAATTACTTATCTAGGAAACAGTATCTTTAGATAAAACTCAATTTATCAATAGACTCGGGTTCCCAAAATTGAAATGATTTTTTTTTTTCAGTTACTGCAGACAGCGGGGTTTCCCAAGTCATTTCCCCATTGGCTTATACCAAAGCATCACAGCAATACAATATCTGTCTTGAAATATTAAAGGCTCGCTGAGAGGTCGGCGATGTGGTGCATTGTTTATAGCTGCCACGCATCCCAAATGGGCACTAGTTCATGTCCCAGCTGGTCCACTTCTGATCCAGCTCCCTGCTAATGGCCTGAGAAAAGCAACAAAAGATGGTTTAAGGTCCTTGCCACTCATGTGGGAGACCTGGATGAAGCTCCTAGATTTGGCCTGGCCCAGTGGTGGCAGTTGCAACCATCTGAAGAGTAAACCAGCAGATGGATGCCCTCTGTCTTATCCTCACTGTGTAACTCTGACTTTCAAAGATAAATAAGTATGTCTAAAAAAACAAAACAAAAAAAAAGAAACAGCTGACATAAATACAGTAACAACGTATATCCTGTCAAATTTTTGGGCAGTTATCAGTCACGTGTAATTACAGAAAGGAAAATAAATGACTCAAAATCAATATATCTAAGGAGAAATGGGTTATTCCTATTTCTCTGCCTGTCTTTGGCTTAATTTTTTAGAGGATAATCATAACAGCAAATAGAAAAGAATACCACTTGTAAATAACAAGAAGAAACTTTAATACCTCAAAAGAGAAAAATCATAATGTAACAACACTTAGAAGAATATAACGCAACTATAAAAATTAACACAAGTGCCTTCAATAAATACAATTAAGGAAACAGCAGAAAACTGTATAAACTTACCTAATTATTTTGTATGAAATCATTAATTTGTATGAAAAATAATATATATAAAATAATATAATATATAATATATAATATAATATATAATATATTATTATATATAATATATAATAATATAAATATTACTATAATATAAATAATAATATAAAAATAATAATATATATACATTGTGTAAGGATAGTGGGTTATATCTATATATATATATCTATATATATATATCTATATCTCTACATAAAATTTCTGAAAAAATTATTTATATGAAAAAAAATCACCTCTCAAGGATCCAGAAACATGAAACATTATTGCAAATAGTACTGTCATCCTCAGAAAGCACAAATAAGACAGTTTAACTATATAAAACATTTTCTGTTTCTATACTAAATTCCTAATCGCTTTTTCTTGTTTAAGAAAACAAGATATGAAGAGAGTACTTGGTACAGAGCTTAAGATACCCTTGGGGTGCTTACATCCCACATGGGAGTGCCTGGATTTGACTCCTGGCTCCCCTTCCAATTTCAGCTTCCTTCTGAAATGCACCCTGGAAGGTAGCAGTGACAGCTCAAGTAGTTGAATCTCTGCCACCCACGTAGAATACCTGGATTGAGTTCTGGGCTCCTAGTTTTGGCCTGACCCAGCCCTAGCTGTTGTGGGCACTGGGGTTGTGAACCAGCATATCTTTCTGTCTCTCCCTGCCTTGCCCTCTAACAAAAACATCTATGATGAAAAGACTATGAATTGACTTCAAGTTTTTTCACCAAAACAAATGTATCTTCTAATTCCTTTTTTAAAAGTGTATCTGTTTATTTTATTTATTTGAAAGGCAGAGAATAGCTCTCATCTGCTGGTTCTCTCCCCAAAGTACTTGCAATATCCAAGGTTAAGCTAAAGCTGAGAGTCAGGAATTCAACATAGGTTTCCCATGTGGGTGGGAAGGACCCAACTCCAACTACTTGAGCCACTCCTGCTGTTTCACAGGTATATATTATCAAGAAGCTGGAATCAGGAGCAGAGTCAGGACTCAAACTTATATACTTTGATATGGGACACAGGGTCACAAGTATTGTTTTAATCAGTAGGCCAAAGGCCTATACCTAATTGTATTTTTTGCACAAACTTTTTGAAGCCCCCTCATCCTTAAAGGAAACAATTAAATAATTGCTACTAGCTACTCACGTCAGTAAAACACTTCCATTTTTATCTAATTTTCTACAGAAAGTCTTTAAGTACTAAGAACATAACTAAAGTGAAATTAACTTACTTTGTCCAAAGAACTATATTTTACCATAATTTCTTCTCAAATATACTTTTTCTTATGTTACTCTAGTTGCTATGCCCCCTACTGCTCTGTCACATGAACCATTCTATAGGAGTGTTCAAACACATGAAGTTTAAGAAAACTATGCCTTGATTTAGAAACTATTAGCTAAACACCACTGTTCTAAAATTAGAAAAGGTGTAAATAAATTATTTTATTAAATAATTCAACTTTGGTTGATAACATATAACTAGAAATCAGAGATAATTATTGAGATATACCTTTTAATCCAAATTACTTTCAATCCTGACAATGGCAGAAATGACCATTTCAGTATTGTGAAATCACTAAATACACTGCTTCCCATGGACAAATACAGCACTTCCTCTCTTACTACAGCCATTTAAGAAGCATAGAGTCTAGCACACAGAGACAGAGTAGGGAAGTGCTATATACTAGGACTTGCCAATTTAAAAAAAAAAGGTTTTAATTAGAAGAAAGTCATTTAACCTTTCTTTACCTCAGTGTCCTTAATCAAAAGTAACTCTCCAGTCAACTTGTTTTGATGAATAAGTATTTTTAAAATAACTAAAAACATAAATGCAAAATGCTACTATAGGTGTATATGTGCACCTATCTACCTTAATGGCAGACAGTGAAACTTTAATTGTTTTCCTAAGTTTCCTTAGATCTATAATAAAATCAAGTTTACAGATTTAGTAACATAATAAAATAATCTTTAAAAATAGCATTAAAAACTATTATGTCCTCAGTACCAAAAAGAGCTACTGAGACAAAACAGTATAGCACACAAAGAAATTGTAATAAATCAAGTATATTATGAATGAAAGAAGGGCTAGGATAAAGTTAAGAGAGCAAAGGCGTAGACTTGTTAACAAGAGAAAACTTTCTTTGAAGCATACAAGAAAAAAAACAGCAGGGGTGAGTGAAAGGCATAAAACTGAAAGCAGTCAGTGAATAGTTAAAAAGAATTTCTATTATTTACTCAAGGAAAAAAAGTAAACTTATTCCCATTGTCAACTACTATTGCAATTTCAAACATTAAATTAAACACAATTACTCTATGAAACAAAATAGCAACTGACTTTATTTTAAGGGTTCCAGCATCCCAGAGCCAAAAACAAATAGTGCCATCTGCCCCAGTAGAAGATAGATATCTCTTTGAGCCACTGCACAATGGTGAAAACTGAAAAACAATCACAGAAAAAAAAATTTATAAGCATGACACGGTCCAAATAAAATCCACTTTTTACCATATTAACAGTAACTAATAACAACAGAAAACACGCAGAACAGACCAAGGTCATGACTAGCATGGTACTTGAAGTTCACATATTTAACCGAAATACTCATTTCTTCATTTTGGTTGATCTTATAAACTGGACTGAAAAAGTAGCTTCTTAAAATCAACTTTAAACCAGAAGCAAAAAAGGATTTCACAGGGATTAAAACAATTACCTGTAGTGATGTAATTGATGCACTGTGGCCCTGAAGAACAGCCAAAGGTGCACAGGTTCGAAGACACCAGACTCGGATCATTTTATCGCAACTTCCAGCTGCTATCATGGTATTCTCATAGTTTACAGCCATGTCTGATATTTCAGCAGCATGTCCTCTTAAAGTAGCTAATAATCTCCCATCGTCTGTTGCCCAAATTTTCACAAGACAGTCATCAGAACCCTTAAATGGATAGTCATAAAATTGACAGCATAAATTTTAACTTAAATTCTTAATGCTTATAAATAAATCATATCTGTTATATTCTCTTCCTAATAATTTTATTTGTAACACTGCAAAACACTAAGTATTTGTAATAGGAATTTTCCTTTCCATAAAACTCTGTATTAAATAATTTACTAATAATGAATCAATCTTTCATTTCCTTAAAGTAAGACATTTATTTATAATTCACTGTGTGCCCATCAAAAAGCAAGGGAAGCTGAATGTTGTTAATAATTAACATTTACCTATGGTCCCCTACCTACCATCCAAGGTAACCGCTATCTGTAATCTTTTAAAAGAATTTTAATTTCTGAAGTAATAAAACAAAGATATAGTTGCAAAATAAGTGTAATATATAATTATAATCGATACTTTTATGTTATTGTTATATAAAACTGCCAATTTGGGGGTTTTTCTCTCAGGAAGGAAAATCTTATCATTGATCTCTAGCTAAAAACAGGTCATCAGGGGGCCAGCGCTGTGCATCAGCAGGTTAAAGCTATGGCCTACAGTGCCGGCATCCCATTTGATTGCCGGTTCAAGTCCTAGCTGCTCTACTTCCAATCCAGCTCCCTGCTAATGTGCTAAGGAAGGCAGCTGAGGATGGCCCAATTCCTTGGGCCCCTGCACCCACATGGGAGACCCAGAAGAAACTCTTGGCTCCTGGCTTGGCCAGCCAGGTTATTGCAGCCATTTGGGGAGTAAACTTGCAGATGGAAGACCACTGTTCTTCTGTCTCTCCTTCTCTCTCTCACCTCCACCTCTCAATTAAATAAATAAATCTTTAAAAAAAAAAAAAAAAAAACTAAGGCCATTATCTTAAACTACAAGTCAGAAAAAATTAATCTTATCTGTATAAAGTAAAATTACATAAATTACTTGCTTAATCTACTATAGCAAGAAACTCAGCAAGGTATTATAAAAGGTACAGTTTCCTACTAATACCTATATTTAACATTTAAATTTTTTTTAACTTTTATTCAATGAATATAAATTTCCAAACATTTAAATTTTATATTGACAAAGTAATGACTAGAACTTCCAGGCTTTATCATGAAAGTTTTTAATATATAAAAATGTAGAGAGAATAGAGTCATCAGTCTCCATACTTCCAAGCCCCAGGTTCAAAACTTATCAATGTCTCTGCCACATTTAACATAAAGCAGGAAACATAAACACTTGCAAAATTGCCAAACGTTTCGCAAGATGAAGTTTTACTAAAGTTTCATGCTAGATTTCCTTAGAAATTCTTAATCCATTTAAAGAAAAACAAAACCATTACATATCTAAATACTCTGAGGACCAACAAAGGCAAAGGATTCCAAGATGTTTTCTGCTTCATACTGACAACATACACAATATATAAATGATAACCCAGTATTAGCGATACATGTTAAATGCTATAGTCATATATTAAGTCAGATTTTTACAACACTACCTAAAACACTCCCTAAGTAATTATAAAATCAGTTCTTCTGATTGAGCTTTAAAGCAAATTAGATTGGTTACTAACCAAACCAATAAAGGAGTAGCAATAAAACTTAACTGATAAGCTAGTCACATCAAAAACTGGTATTGCTATTACATAAACTTAATCTAGGTTCTTCATCTATAAAATAAGGACGTTATCTGGCTCCCTGCACCTTTAAATTCAATAATTCACACATTCATTTCTCCATTTGCCTCATGGTTAAGTAGGTGCCAGCCACTAGAGATACAAGGATGAGATACAAAGATACAGTAATCCAATCCTTGGAAAGCAAGACAGAAGAATGTAAATGCAGTAACGTGTTCTAAGGGCTATGCTGTTAATCATCAAAGATTCCAACAAGAGAGTGTTCTTTTTTTCCCAAGAAAGGGGAGAGATAGGCTTAGGCAATAAGTTCATAGGCTGGGATGTTTAACAGTCTTATGCATGAAGAGGCAAAGCAATATAGTTAGTACCATAGAGCACAGAGCCCAGGGTCAAATGTCTGGGACTGTTTTCAGGTTACATGACCTTGTACTTGTTATATGCATTTCCTGTGCCTTTTTTCTCACCTGTATCTACACAGCAGGAATACTGAAGATGAGAGGGAAGACACAAGACAGTACTTGGTACATGATAAAAGTTATATATGGACTACATTATTATCACCATTGTTGGCAGTAGTATTCTAATTCTTATGTTAATAATATTCTTGTGACTTAAAAGTAGAACAAATATCCCATATAGCAACTAGAGAGAAAAGTAGGTTCAAAGGCATGAAAACGTGGGAAGTTCAAGGAACTGTAAATGACTTGTAAGATAATTCAAAGTGTGAGGTAAAGGCATGAGAAAGAAGCAGGAAAAAAAGTGTGAAGGACCTTTTGCAATGTACTAAAAAATAGAGTATATAATATTAATCAATGAAAGATATCAAGCAAGTGAGTACCAGGGTTATATGTATATTTTCCAAAGATCCTTGCATAAGTTTGAATTAAGCTAAAAAGTAGGAGATGGGCAAAAAGTTTTAAAAGTAGTACAGGAAGGAGAGAATGAATGGTAAAACTCAGATTGTTATAGCACAAGATAAGAAGAGATGGTAACAATTACCTGGGAATAAAAGAGGTTTGGATTATATAACTGATTATCTTTAGAAAGTGAAGAAACAGGGGCTGGCACAGTGGCTCAGTAGGTTAATCCTCCGCCTGTGGCACCAGCATCCCATATGGACGCCGGTTCTAGTCCCGGCCGCTCCTCTTCCAATCCAGCTCTCTGCTGTGGCCCAAGTGGTTGGGCCCCTGCATTCTTATGGGAGACCAGGAAGAAGCACCTGGCTCCTGGCTTCGGACTGGCGTAGCTCCGGCCGTTACAGGCACTGGGGAGTGACCTTTCTGTCTCTACCTCTCACTGTAACTCTACCTTTCAAATAAATAGATAAAATTAAAAAAAAAAAAAAAAAAAAAAAAACAAGAGACTCTGACTTTTAAAAAAACCAGTCTACATTACCTCTTGCATATGGGAAAGTATACCAGGTATATGTTGAACCAAAAAAATGGCTTGAAAGTATTCATTCAACTCAAGTTCACCAAATTCTACAGATTTAGTCAATTTATTCACTTCTTTGCTTATCTTTCAAAAATTAAAGCAATACAATCAACCCTCAGTATCCACAGTTCCTATTCTACCAACCATGGATAGAAGGTACCTGGGGAAAAAATTGTACCTGTACTGAACATTATACAGACTTTTTCTTAATTATTCCCTAAATAATACAGTATAACTATCTACTTATACAACATTTACATTGTATTAGAAATAAAAAGTAACCTAGGTAAGATTTAAAGTATACAGGTAACTGTGTGTAGGTCCCATGTAGACACGTCATTTCATATAAGAGATTTGAGCACTCATGAGGTTTCCAGGAACTAATCCCCTCTGGATACTGAGGGATGACAGTATTCAGTTCTGACCTATGTTCAATACAAAAGTAAAACTATTTATTCTAACATAGGTAGACTACATGATAAAAGTAAAATCACGGCATCTCATAAGGTTCCAAAATACTGATATAATTCAGTTTGTTCTTATGAATCTGATTAAAGAGTTTGCTTTACATTCTACCACAGAAGGTATTTCATGTATATAAACAAAAAAAATCCAGAATTTTTGACTAAACGTAACTAATGGAAGAAACCGTGGTAAGCTGTGATGTAAAGTCAGTCTACAGTGACTTTTCACCACTACATTCTTTTTGAGTTTAATATTTGGTAATCTTACTAATTAAGTTCTATTTTGTAATTTTATTCTATTTAGATAGGCAATAAAAACAAAAGACAATGCATATTCTCCCCCTGAAATACACATTTTCTAAATTAACCTTACTTTTTCTCTACCAAATTACAGGAGAAAATGTTTGGATTGCCCTTTTGAGTAAAATTCTCCTTACTATCCTCTTCCATGAACTATAAAATAGTTTGCTCCCCCTACCCTCATCCTTGCCCCCCCCAAAAACTACTGAAAGAATTTCAATCAGAACTCCTACCTCATCATTATTTGTGACTGTTCATTTATGCATATTTATGGAGAGTTTAAAGAAAGAATACAAATGTAAGTAAATTAATTGAAAGGATTGCAGAAGGAAAATTTGTTGGAAATCATTTTCATAACTATATTTGTGTTTAAAATGAATGTAGAAGAATGAATTAAAAAGTAGTACAAACTGTTCATTTTTAAAAAGACTAAGAAGTTGAGCAGAATTTAAACTATTTCCACAAGCCTAATTCCAGCTCTGGAAGTTACTAAAGGCAAAAACATGCCAAACAGTAGGATTATAGTCTTTTAAACAAAGAAAACTAAAATGTCAGTAGAGAGGGATGGATATTAAAATAAAGGGAATATTAAGCAAACAATTAAATGGACCAATAAAAACAACTTCTAAGATGTATAAAGGAGAAAGAAGAAGTAGGGTACAGATGAAGGTATTGTAAAGCAAAAAGAATAGAAATGTGATGATTTTAACCTTAGCAAAAAAGAAAAAATCTGTAGATTACTTCTTAAAAGAGGGAGGAAAAGGAAATAAAACAATGACTCAAAAATTCTGTAAACCAACAATGAAACACTTGCTAAATTTAGAGAGCATGATTTTAGAGATATCAACTATTGTTTCGCGGCCTTTTGGTTAAGGTCTAGTGTAGAAACACATCAACTGACAGTTTTCCCAGCAAAGCTCCAATGTCCAGGCTATTTGTTTTTAATAACATCTATTGTTGCTGACAGGGTGGGAAATTGTCCAGTTGGGAAAAATTGGAAGTGCAAATGAAAATAATAATAAATTAATCCAGAAAGGGTCTTAAGTGCCTATTAAGTAACTTGGATTTAACTTGGCGAGATAGCTATTAAAGAATGTTAAACAGGCAAGACATAGTTACTATAGTATTTTAGCCAGACTCTTCTAGAGTCAGAGTACAGAATAGATCTGAAGCTACAAGAGGTCTAATGCTATAGTTGAAAACAATGGGAGCTAGCACTGTGGCGCAGTGGGTTAACACCCTGGCCTGAAGCGCAGGCATCCCATATGGGAGCTGGTTCGATACCAGGCTTCTCCACTTCCGATCCAGCTCTCTGCTGTGGCCTGGGAAAGCAGTAGAAGATGGCCCAAGTCTTTGGTCCCCTGCACCCATATGGGAGACCCAGAAGAAGCTCCTGGCTCCTGGCTCCAGGTCATTGCAGCTCCGGCCGTTGACACGAATTGGGGAGTGAACCATCAGATGTAAGACTTCTCTCTCTGTCTCTGCCTCTCCTCTCTCTGTGTAACTCTTGACTTTCAAATAAAAATAAATATCTTGAAAAAAAAAAAAAAGGTAAACAATGATAGGGGATGAGACTACCAAGATGGAACATTTATCTGAAAACCATGAATGACTTTAAAGAAATCCATTAGCTGGGTACAAAGTTGAAAATGCTTTTTCGAAATTCATTTTTCAATCAAATTATAATAGGCTAGTATTTAATAGCAATCAAACAATAATGTGGAACTGTCAATACCATGAAAGAGTGATCATTAATGAGTTGGCAAACAGGTGCTTACATTAAACCTAGCAAATGTTGGAAGGGCAAAATCACAACAAAAACAAAGTCTGTGTAGCTTTTTATCTTACTATATAAAGTATAGTAGACAATTACAGAAGCTATTGTGAAAATAAGAGCTAGAAGATTAGAGGTGACAACCATGTGAACTGTTCAATAATGAAAATACTTCTGCCGGCGCCACGGCTCAATAGGCTAATCCTCCGCCTAGCGGCGCCAGCACACCGGGTTCTAGTCCCGGTCGGGGCGCCGGATTCTGTCCCGGTTGCCCCTCTTCCAGGCCAGCTCTCTGCTGTGGCCAGGGAGTGCAGTGGAGGATGGTCCAAGGGCTTGGGCCCTGCACCCCATGGGAGACCAGGAGAAGCACCTGGCTCCTGTCATCGGATCAGTGCGTCCACTGGAGGGTGAACCAACGGCAAAAAAAAAGGAAGACCTTTCTCTCTGTCTCTCTCACTGTCCACTCTGCCTGTAAAAAAAAAAAAAAAAAAAAAAAAAAAAAAAAAAAAAACTTTACAGGATGCAGCAGGTAATGACAAAGAATGGCTGACTATATATATTTGAAAATAAGTTGATTTTGCTCAGATAATCTTATTATCATTAAGAGTGGGCATTTGGCCTTACAGTTAGAATGCCTGTGTCCTAAATCAGAGTGAGCAGGTTTGACTCCCAGCTCCTGACTCTAGTTTCCTGCTAAAGCAGATTCTGGGAGATAGCAGTGATAGTCTCCTGCCCCTCATGTAGGAGACCTGGATTGAGTTACTGGCTGCCAACTTCAGTTGGGCCCAGCCCAGGCCACTGCAGGCATTCTGGGGGAGTGAACCATTAGCTGGGAGAACTCTCCCAGTCTCACAAATAAATTAACTATACACACACACACACACACACACACACAGGATCTAGGGACCAGTGCTGCGGCATAGCAGGTAAAGCCACCACCTGCAGTACCAGCATCCCATATGGGCACTGGTTCAAATCCCACTTTCAAACTACTCCATGCTAATGAGCCTGGGAAAGCAGCAGCAGATGGTCCAAGTACTTGGGCCCCTGACCCCACATGCCCACATGGGCAACCCAGAAGCTTCTGGCTCCTGGCTTTGGATCAGCCCAGGTTTGGCCACTGCAGCCATCTGGGGAGTGAACCAGAGAATGAAAGATCTGTCTCTCCCTCTCTCTGTAACTGATTTTCAAATCAATAAAAACAAATGTGGATCTAGGGACCAATGTTGTGCCATAGCAGGTAAAGTCATATGGGTGCCAGTTCACATCCCAGCTGCTCCACTTCTGATCCAGCTCCCCGCTAAAGGCCTGAGAAAAGCAGCAGCAATGTCCTAATTGTTTGGGCCCCTGCCACCAACATGAGACCCAGATGAAGATCTAAGCTCCTGGCTTCAGCCTTGCCCAGCACTGGCCATTTGGGGAGTTAACCAGTGGATGAAGCTCTCTGTGTAACTCTTTCAAATAAATAAATCTGAAAAAAATCTGAATCTATAAATCTTCCCTTTCAAAGAGAAGTATCAATTATGCACATCAACGATTACAACTTTGACATGAAAATAAATTATGATTTATTAATTTAACACCTTAGAATATTTGGCAATCCCTGAAAGCATACCATTACCAGATGGAGCCAAACAGAATTATAATCTCTTATAAGTCCCAAATCTCAACTCTTAGTGTCATTAAAACAGTAAATGAATGTCAAAAATGTCATGTAAGAGAGGGTATTTGGCATAGGGATTAAGACATCCATATCTCACATCAGAGTACCTAGGTTCAAATCCAGACACTGGCTCCTGATTCCAGATTCTTGCTAATGTAGACCCTGGAAGGCAGCAAATGATGACTCAGGTGACTGGGTTAATTTATGGATGGTTTCTGCCACCCACATAGGTCATCTAGTTTGAGTTACTAGTTCCCAACTTCAAGTTAGCCATCCCCAACTGCAGAGAGCTGGAGAGTAAACCAGCGAATACAAGTTCCCTCAATCTTACTCTAAAAAAAAAAAAAGAAAAGAAAAAAATCATGTAAACTGTCATGCATACTATAAATAACCCATTTTCTTATTCAAGTTAAAAAGGAGCAAACTTTGGCAGGTGTTGGATATGCTTATGACCTTTACAGTGATGAAGTTATCATGCTATTTGCATTTATCTAAATTCATTGTATGTACACAATAAATACGCATATTTCTTTGTATATCAATTAGACCTCTTTAAAGCTACTTTTTAAATTAAAAGGGGGTGGGGACAAGTCCTTCAGGCAGAACTAAAAATTGCTCATTAATTTAAATGTGTTCAATTTCCTTTCAATATAAGGTACTTTTTCTTGCCCATCTGTCAGAGCTATTTAATTTTCCTCACAAATTAGCTGAAGCTTTAGTATCAATCACTCTATTATATGTCCAATTTCCTTGCCCCCTTCTCCACCTATACCACCAGTGACCAACTTAGTGTAGCTCTAACATCACTTGTCACAATCCTCCTATCAGCATGCCAAATGCCATCATGGCACAGAAAATAGTATACTAATTATGCAATACTACAAATTAATGAATCGCCTACTTAAAAGTATGCTTGCAATTCTGTTCCCCATGAGCCTTTTGAAGTACTCACACATTTGGGACGTTAAATCTAATCAGTAATACTTTTTAAAAAAATCTGCTCCCAACTCAGTACTCATTCCTGTTGCCATACTTTATTAATCACCTATGGAATTCAGCCTTATTCCTTAACCAAGATAAAATATCCTCACCTGATAAAATATTCCACATAGAAAATCAGAATCTATTCATTGTGGACCTAATTAATTACCTTCCTAGCAAGTCCAACTAAACTATTCTCAAACATCCCAACTACACCTACTATCTTTCTTCCTTTAAAACCATCATATAACAATGATCTTATCTCATATCTTCCAGTTTGCTTTCTACTCCCTTCCAATTAACCCAGTTATTTCACATTTTGTTTAGCTCTAAATTACCATACTCCAGGTCTCTTTTTTATTACTATTAAAATATACTATTAAAATACACTTCTATAAATCTTTTATGTGCTTTTAATGTCTCAATAGCAAATGCCTCCCATATGTCCAGCACCCAGATTTATCAACACTCAACAATTGACTATTTTTGCTCCATAATTATCCTCCCTCCCACTCCATGTAACACACACACATTAATTTTTTCCCAACTTTTTAAAAGCAGGCTGCAGACTGGATTCCCCATCACCTCTAAATAACCCATTGTGTATCTCTTTAAAACAAGGAAACTTCCCAACATAAGTTGGGAAATCAGTATCAGTAACATTACTATCCAATCCACAGGCCCCATTCAAGTTTTTTCAAGTATCCCAATTAAGTTCTCTTTTCCTTTTGGATCCAGGATCCCATATGTTAACACGTTACATTTAACTGTCATGTCTCTTCTGTCTCCTGGAATACTTCTTCATTCACACCCTTAGCAGTTTATAAATACAAACCTTACAGTTTTTGTAAAACAGCCCAGAACACAGGTCTATCAATGTTTTTAGCTTTTTAGATATTTTTTCAGATTTTTAAATTTTTTTTATTTTTTAAGATTTTGTTTACTTGAAAAACAGAATCAGAGAGAGGTAGAGAAAGAGAGAGGTCTTCCATCTGCTGGTTCATTCCTCAAATGGCTGCAACAGCCAGAGCTAGATCAATCTGGGGCCAGGGGCCAGGAGCTTCCTCCAGGTTTCCCATGTAGGTGCAGGGGCCCACGGATTTCACCCATCTTCTACTGCTTTCCCAGGCCATAGCAGAGAGCCGCATCAGAAGTGAAGAAGCCAGGATTTGAAGCAGCATCCATATAGGATGCTGGTGCTACAGGCCAGGGCTTTAACCTGTTGCACCATAGCGCCAGCCCCATTTTTATTTTAAAGGTGGGGAGAGATCTTCCATCTCCTGGTTTTCTCCCCAGTTGGTTGCAACAAGGCTGAGACTGGGCAAAGCCAAAATCAGGACCCTGAAACTCCATTCAGGTCTTCCATGTGAGTGATAGCAGCCCAAGTACTTGGGCCATCATATACCACACTCCCAGGCACATTAGCAAGAAGCTAGATTGGAAGTGGGGCAGCTTGGACTCAAACCTGAGCTTTGACATGGGATGCCAGCAATACAGGTGGCTGCTTAACCTGCTGTGGCACAACACTGGTCTCCTCTGACAAATGTTTCTTCATGACCAGATCCAAGTCACATTGTCTTTATAGGAACCCCACAGACAAGTAGCTGCATTTTATCGGAACACTACCTTTAGTTAATACATCCCACCACTAGTGAAGTGAACTTGCTCTTGTGGTGCTTCCAAAGTTTCTCCTCTTTTCCTCATCTCTAACCTTTAAAAATTAATTTAGTATCTTATGGGGGCACATTGCAAGAGCATGCCAAAATTTGCAACCAAGATATTCTATCAGCTTTTACTTAATAGAGAAATCAATCACCAGAATATGTTGGAGAAGATATATACTGGCAAATAGAGTAACTAGTACAAAGGCTCTAAGTCACCAGTTGACTGTGCAAGTTTGAAAGACTAGGAAAAACCCAATGTTACGGAAGCACAGAAGAGAAGAACTTGTCTTACAGATATTTATATGTTATCTCCAACAGATTCCAAGTTTCTTATAAGAGATTATTTTTATACCTTAAATTGGCTGATTCATCCTTTTTTGTATGCTTTTATATGCACAACACATGCAGCAAGGCAATACAGATCTATAAAATATACTAAAATCTTCGCTATTAAGAGGTTCACAATTTAGTAGAGAAACAGACATCTAAAAAAACTCATTGCTACATGGTAACAGACGTACACAGTTCAGCGGGAAAACTGGATATTCAGAAAAGACTTTTTTAACTGTCAAGTTTTCATTAGTCTACAGTAAGTATCTTCAATTCCCATTCCCTTCTCAGTGTATTACAATGTCATTCCTATCCCTCACACTAAAATAAAACATTTTTTATCACGATCATTCATTGTCCTATTCTGTTGCTTAGATTGGGCAATCTGTAAACAACAGAAATTTATTGCTCACAATTCTAGAGGCGGGAAAGTCCAAGATCAGTAACAGTAGATTTGGTGTCTGGTGAAAGACATCACTCTGTTTCACAGATAGCACCTTCTTCTGTCTGTGTCTTCACATGAAGAAGGAGGCAAACAAGCTCCCTTAGGCTTCTTTAATAAGGGCACTAATCCACCCATGAGGGCAGGGTCTTCCTGACTTAATCACCTCCTTTTAATATCACATTGGGAATTAGGCTTCAACATATGAATTTTGGCAGAAAAAACATTCAGACCATAGCACTCATTAATGATTTGCCAAATCCAAAAGATGCCTTTCAGTCCTAATTTTACTTTAGACTTCAGTCTTTTCATGAAATACTCATCTCTTGGCTTCTAAGAGATCCCCTTGTTTTTGTTTTTTGTTTGTTTGTTTGTTTGTTTGTTTTTTTGGTTTTTTTTTTTTTTGCCGTTGGTTCACCCTCCAATGGCTACTGCGGCCCGCGCACCGCGCTGATCCGATGGCAGGAGCCAGGTACATATCCTGGTCTCCCATGGGGTGCAGGGCCCAAGCACTTGGGCCATCCTCCACTGCACTCCCTGGCCACAGCAGAGAGCTGGCCTGGAAGAGGGGCAACCGGGACAGAACCCGGCACCCCAACCGGGACTAGAACCCGGTGTGCTGGCGCCACTAGGCGGAGGATTAGCCTAGTGAGCCGGGAGCCGGCCCCCTGTTTGTTTTTTCTCTGGCTTCTCATGCAACTTTTCTGTGGAATCACTGACTCTTTCCTTTGCTTCAAATGTTGAAGTTTCAGCTTTCTTAACAATACATACATAAGCAATTATACTTTCTATTTCTGTACTGAATTATTCCTAAGCTGAATCATCTTTCCAGATCTCTCTCCTGAGTTCTCATTACCTACTGGGCATTTCTACGTAGCTTTCTTCATAAATATCTCAAAGACAACAAGAACAAACTTCTCCCTTTAAATACTCAGCGTAGTAAATGAATGAGCCTTTTAAGTCTTTTAAGTCACATTAAGTTAAAAACATGTTATCCCATATCCTCTCCCTCTCAAAAATTTTACGGAAAATACTTATTTTGTTAACACATTTCAAAAAAAATTAGTATTTATTTATTTTGAAAGGTGGAGTTACAGAGAGAGAAGTAGGTATCGTTCATCTGCTGGCTTCCACTCCCCAAAAGGCTGCATCTGCCAAGGCTGGGCTAGCCTGGAGCAGAAGCCTGGAAATCCATCCAGGTCTCCCATGAGGGTAGCAGGAGCCCAAACATTTGGGTCATCTTCTGCAGCTTTCCCAAGTGCATTAACAGAAAGCTGGATTGGAAGGGGAGAAGCTGGGAATCAAACCCAATGCCCATTTGTGATACTGGTGTCATAGGCTGCAGCTTAATCTGCTGTGCCATGCCAGGCCCAGAAAATACTTGTTATAAAAAAAAAAAAAAAAAAAAAGAAAGAAAGAAAGAAAGAAAGAAAGAAAAAAAGCATAGATTTAAAAACTTTTTGTACCAAAACAGACCTTTTAACTTTTCCATAAACGTTTTAAAGTCCTCTCAAGTAGAAATAAGTCTCTCAAATCCCAGATAACTTATTTTCATTTATTTATTTAGATATGATTTATTTGAGAGGGAGGAGAGACAGAGCTCCTACCTACTGGTACATTCCCCAAATGCCCACAATGACCAAAGCTGCTGGTATGAGAACCAGAAGCTGGGAATACAATTAAGGTATCCCATTGGGTAGTAAGAATCCAATTATCTGAGCCATCAACACTGTCTCCCAGCCTGTGTACTTGCAGGAATCTGGAGTCAGGAGCCAGAGCCAAGAATCAAACTCAAGCACTCTGACAAGAAGGTGGGCATCTTAACTTCTAGGCTAAATGTCCCTCCAGAAATCTATTTTTAATCTGTTAATTTCATCTATACTTCCACTCTTTGTTCAAGCCCTGATGATTTCTTGAATCGCTGTCAGAACTCTTCCACCAACGCCTTTGTGTAAAATACTTCATTTCAGTCTATACTCCACAACAATGCACAAGAATGATTAAAGAGAAATTCTACTCACTCTTCCATCTAAATCCATCATTTGCTTTTCACTGCCTTCAGGAAAGAAATCTACTCTTTAGCACGTCATAAAAGGATCTTGATTTTATTCCCCATCAACTTGCTTAATTATCATCCATACTTCCTTCTGTGTTACATTTATGTTGTAAGCAATAAGCCACAATTACATTCTCCCAAAATTTGAAAGGCCTTCCTCTAGGTCTGAAATATCCAGATGAACATTGCAGAGATTTTACTTCTCCAGTCAATTTCCCTACCATCTCCTGGGATCATGCATACTCCATACAGGTTCTTACTACACTGTGTCAATTCTGTCTCTTTACCATCAGAGAATTCTCCAAAGGCCAAGTACTAAGTCTTTATATCCCAACTGCTTGGAATACTGATGGGTTGTAAAAGACTTTGAAATTTGTTAAAAGAATGCCTAAACTAATAGCTTAAATACTGCTTATTTATATCGCTCTTTTGTTTTAATTTCAATGGAAGAGAGACACATTTTACATTTCCAAGAAGAGAGAGGAAATCTTTGCTTCTTAGAGGAAATTCAATGAGCAGACTCTCGTACTGTGAGTGCCTTAGTCCTGAGAATTTATTAACTCTGATTTTCTTTGGTAAATATTATTTGAGGCAGTGATTCTGAAACCAAGTAAGAAAAAGTTAAAAGACTAAGAGAGCCAGGGTAAAATATCACCTGGTAATTATGCTAACTCCCTCCTTTAGTTTTTTCTTATTATTCTATTGGGAATACACTCATTACTAATGAAATATAATTTTTCATTAAATAGAATTTCACTTTTTAATTACAATGATTTGCTTTTAAATCTTCTTTGGCATTTATAGAATAAGATTTTAGTGAAATAAAAAATAAAACAGGTAAGATTTACTTAAATATGTCTATAAAATTACAGCAGCACCAAATAAAATTTAATGACTGCTACTATATACACTGTTCAGTTCTAATTATATGCATTCTTTCATGTAAGTCCACAACAAATACTGTGGGGTCAGTACAAATATTATCTATTCTCCTCTCTCCCTTTTTTTTAAGATAATAAAATTAGAGATGAAAGAAATGCCAAGATACACTAATAAGAAGTGGTACACCTGTGATTGAGAGCTCTCTGATGCCAAAGCTGATTATCTTAACCATAATATTATACTGCCTCTAGCTGCGCCTATTTAAAAGCACTCAAAAGAATCCCTTGGGAAAAGTTTCCAACTATATATTATATGTACGTACACACACACACACACACAGACACACCAGTTCCTTAGAAATAAATCTACAAGATTAAAATACCAAATACATAAAAGACGAAGATTGGTTAGACCCATTCTGGCTCCTAACTTCAGCCTGTCCCATCCCAGACTGTTGTGGACACTGGGAAGTGAATCAGCTAATGGATGCTCGTTCTTTCTCTCTCTCTCTCTCTCCCCCTTCTCTCCCTCTCTGCTTTACAAATACATAAAATAATCTTTTAAGTTTATGGAAAATGCACATTATCTTTTAATTCCATTTTCCATGAACTTTTTTGAAGCCCCCTCATACACACACTATCACTTGACGTGATAATCATAAAAGTACAAGGAAATTTTAGACAAACTGTGCTCTCTTCTCTGCATTTCTTATTAGGAAGCATTTTGTTGTAGGTAACTGAAAATCACCAGTAAAAGTAAAATAATTACAGATGAGGCAGGCATAATTAGCAAATTCTATCAATACTTAAAGAACAAACATCTTTTACACACCACAGGACTACTTTGCTTTCTTCATATATCTTCAACTAAAGGAAACAATCAGAAAACAGCTTCCTCTTCACTTATCATTCTTGTTTCCCAAGACAAATGCCCTTAGAAGTAGGAATTAAATGCCTAGAAAAGGACTGCAAATTTTTATGTACAAAGCCAGGTAATAAATATTTTAGGCTTTTGCAAGGCCATATGGTCTTTGTCATAACTATTCCACTCTGTGACTATAGTGGGAAAGCAACCACAGACAATATAAACACTGAATATGCTTGTTTCAATAAAATTTGATTTATAAGATTAGGTGGTGAGTTAGAGAGTCTGCTAATTCCTGGTTCAAAGTGTTTTACCAACTTTATACCAACCATTGTACTAAATTCATGACATACCAACAAGCATATTATCTCACTGTATGCCCACTCACAAGATTCTAAATTATTATGTAATTCACATCAAAACACAGAAAATGTTTCATGAAGTATAACAACCAAATACTTAATACTTATTTGTTTTTCCATTTGTTTATTTGAAAGACAGAGATCAATCCTCTATCCATTGGTTCATCCTCAAATGCTCTAACATCTAGGGCTGGACCAGGCCAGGACAAATGTGATAAGCAGAGTACTAAATATCTTTTGTTCCATGTTTTTTTCTGTTACAATCTTAAGGGAAAGTTCCCACAGGCTGGTAAGTGGGTTTCTAAGGATAATACTAAAAGGTTCATTTAATAATCTTCTACAATTAGCTTAACTCAAGAAATGCCCTTGGTTTACAATTAAAATTACTGTATGACATTTTGTAAAATGTCAAATTCCAAAATCGATAATATGTTGAGAATTACATTTATTCATGATGCAGGGCCAAAATAAGAAGATACCTCAAAAAGTTCATGGAAAAGGTAACTTTATTTAAGGGCAAAAAATGTTGAAATCCCCATTCTTTTTTCATAATACACATTTCCATGAACTTTCTGGAGACCTCTCTCAAGCATCAATTTAAACATTTTTCACACCAAAATAAATGTATCTTGTAATTCCATTTTCCAAACTTTGTGAGTATCCCTATTTACCTGTGACTGTATTTCGACATCACATGTTTCAAGAGTTTTCCAAAATTGGAGGAAGTCTAAATTTGAGTATAATTTTTGTTATGCTAAGTTAAATTAAATGAATTTTCAAGTTTCCCATTAAAAACAAAATTTTTATTTTAAATTTATCTGTGAGCAATGTTTCTTCAATTTCATGTGAAGATGATACTTTGCAATTACTTACTGTAAATATACGTCTGCCAGTTCGATCAAAAGTTACACAGTACACAGAAGATAAATGTCCAAGAATTCGTTTGTGCATTTTCATGTGCTGATACACTGCAGTTGGGACAAGTCGCTCTAGTCTGTATTTCCCATTCAGCTTCCTTGAAAACAGAGTATCCGCTACCAAGAAAAAGGGGGAAATAAATATAACCCAAAAAATTAATATTATCAATTTATAACCTTTTAAGAATTCACGTATTTTAATCTGCCATATGTTGGTAAAAATAAAGATGCTAATACATATGGCTCCCGGTTGTCTTCAAAACAGTCAATAAAAATATTTCTCCTGAAATAAGTCTGGCACCATCATGCTTATTTTAATTACAAATATATTTTAATAAATATGCATAAAAACAGTTAATTAAAAAAATGCAGTTAAATGACTTATCCAAAGTCACAGTGTAAGGCTTAAAACTAGTATTAAAATCCAGACTTCCTTACTTTCTGACTAAAGTATTTAAAAACAAAAAGCATTTTAAATATTATATCTTCAAAAGCCCCCTAGAAGATATTCTTAGATAAACAGTAAAAACTGGAATCTAGTGATTTTTATTTTCATCAACCAGCAGTACTCAAAAGTTCTAAATATGACATGAAAAATGATTTTCAAAAAAGAACCTTTGCAACAAGTGAAGACAGAGGAGTAAGTCATTAGCATTATTAAAAAGTAAAAATTAAACTGGGAATCCTGCCAAACATCTGCATAATGATTCCTTCTCTAGAATCCAACCCATTCATTCTAACCACCCTTCAAAATCTGACTAAAGTTTATCTTCTGCTCTAAAGCTAGATTTGCTTACTCCAGCCTAAAATGTTTTCTTTTATCTAAATTACTGCTTTATGTTCTATGCTGAGACTTATGGACAAAGGAGATGCTCAATAAATATATGTTGACTGATCTGGAGGCACATTATAAATCTACAGATAATCTTTGAATATAAGGGTTTTTTTTTTTTTCCTGTGACTGGCACCTATATTGGATACTTGAGCACCACAGCTTCTCACGTGAATTTTGTTCCAGAGAAAATTAAATATATATACTAAATACCAATTAACACCAAGTCAAAGTCTAGCAATCATTCTCTAAAACTGGTAAAATGTGCATCTCTCAGGTATTATTTTTTTCCACAGCTCACGCAATTTTGCAAATCCAACCCCAACAGAAGTCAGTGAAGCAGCTTGGGTAGTTATAAAGCTGGATGCTTTACATGTTATAAAGCAATAATATTGTAATGAAAATTATATTATGCTTATATTTTTATCATAGCTATTACTTTATATTTTATTTCTCTCGCTATTAGCATATAAATTCTATACAACAATCCATCCGAACATCTGATAATGTCTCAAAGTTTGACAGTTTTGAGTTAGCATATTTAGGCTTAAGCTGGTTATACAATAATTTAATAGAGACTCTGTTTCTACCACAGTTTAGGTTCTGAAACATTTTTCTTAAGCCAAAAACAGCTTGGTCAAAGATATCTCCCAGTGCTTTGATTCCAAAAAGATTTAGTCCAAGAATCACACAAAATCACAGACATCAATTGTCCTGCTAAATGACAACTCAAATCATCTTGTCCAAATATCAAGGACCACTAACATCTCAGACTCACCTGTTGTGTCTGTAAGAAAATAAGTAATGATATTGACACAAAAAACTAATACTGTTACCAAGAAACACTTTAATACCCTCTATCCAAAATTTACAAAATTCTCAAAATGTCAAATTATGAAATTTAGATATGAAAATATAATTACACATAAAATATCAAAATTACTTCTTAATGATGATCAAACACTATTATATGCATGTCAGAATTTTTTGATGAATTCATTATAAAAATCATTTAAAAATCTAACCTGATAAAGTATCTTCTAAGCAAAAAGACTTCCAAAAGAAAATATTACTGTTGCCTCAAACATAGTCTTTACTGACTCTGACCTACACTGGAATTAAATCTTTATTTTTCATTCTGGGAGTCAAATGAAAAAGAATCGTCGCTCTTAGAAAGTTACTTTAGAGTCAACTTGTCAGTCAAACAAGACTTTCCAAAAACACTGTACGTGAAATACATTTATAGTTAAAACTACATTCCATTATATTCTTCATAATAGCTAGAAATTAACTACTATCTATACTATGGCTGATGTTAAAGGAGGTACCTAGAAGATTATTTACTCTCAGCCAATTTACAATCATTCTAACAGCTCTAAAAGTACAACAGTCAGAGAGACAATACGTAGAATGCCCAAGTGATAAACTGGAGTTCAAACTTTTAACTACAGGTGTCAGAAGAAAAAATATAAGTATGGGTCAGAAGGTGATACATATAGAAGGTGAAGAAGATGAATTTGAGGAGGCTCCTGACCAAACAGGTAGATAATTCTTACCAAGGGTAGTAGGATGTCAAAAGCTCATATTAGAATTCACATTTCCTTTTATTATACCACTAACATAACATAGTATCTGTCTTTCCCTTACAAAATCTTAAATACCAAGAACAGAAATTCTCTTCTATTTTGCACAATTACGTGATCTTAAGAATAAAAAATTAACAAATGAATCTTAAGATATACAAGATATTTCAATTTAATATATAGTTTTATGTCAGAAAGGCAAATGGCAATTATTCAATTTTTAAAGAAATTAATAACAGACTGGATTTCTAATTAAAAAGTTTCCTGCATTATAGGAATTTCTTAAATTTTATTAAATTAAAATATCAATTTTTAAAATGACTGGTTGAACAGACTAAAATGATACAAAGCAGTAAGTTATTTATGTAAAATAATTAATCTCAAGCCAAGTAGCATATATGACTTGGGCTTAAAAGTGCATTTATTTTGCTAAGTATGGTGATCAGAATTAGTCTTAAAGATTACCAAAGCAAACGAAGATCTTTTTCGTTTGGCAAATTCTTTCTTATTCTCCAGGGCTAGTTCAAGTGCCACTTCCCCAAGGAAGACTGGTAAATTTCAAACACATCCTCTGCTCAAAACTGTAACATCAACTTCTTTACATAACAGACTACCATACTCCTGCATAAATTGGTCACCTATTACTTCTCTTCTCTGGCCTTACCTGCTACTTCACCCCTGGCTTGCTCCAACCACTAACTTCTCCATCCTTCAGAGACATCAGAAATGCTCCTAACTTAGGGCTTTTGAGTTGGCTGTTTCCTCTGCTTAGAATGCTCCCGTTGTATATGGCTAATTCCCTGTACTTTAAAATTTTTTCTCAGATGTCTGTCACTTTCTGAATGAGGCCTAAACTGATCAGCTTATTAAATACAGCAACCCATCCACTATCACCCCCTGTAACTACCAATCCCCTTTATGTATTTCTACATTTGTTCTTAGTCCATCACTTATCATCTGGTAACAATCATTTACTTGCTAATTATGTTCACTGCTTATTTCCTGTTACCTCTTATTAACACAGCAAATTTCATACGGGCAGGACTTTGTTGTCTGTTTTGTTTTTTAACCTAAGAGTTAACAATGGTGGCTGTACTTATTAGATGACTAATACAAATTAGAGGAATTAGATATATTATGTATTAATAAACCAATTCATTTTAGGATAAAAAAAAAGTGTATTTCTTTTCATGACAAATTAAGAGGTACAAAACAGCTCTAAAGAGTATTTCAACTGCCTTGCTAAATGCATTTAACGTGGGGAAAAAACAAAAGTAAATATATTTACTCATTTTTCTGAAAACAGTATAGTAAATGTAGTAAAAATTCCAGAAAGTCTGTTACCCATTTGAAATACCAGTCCCTTTGAAGTAAAATAGTGAAAAGTGCCAACTGTAGCAAATTTCTCACAAAGCCCTTGTACAGAATCTGCAGAACTAATTACTAGGGATAAACAAAGGGCCAATGATTTCTTAAATATCAGACACAACCACATACTTATCTAGCTTGGTGGGGTCTTACCCATTTCTTCCCCAAGTACTGGAATAATAAATCAAACCCCCCCCCAGCAGTCATACCTTCTTAATAAGACTCGATCTATTCTCTAATTACAATAATAGATACTCAACTCAGAAAATGAGAACATCAATCAAAGAAGAAAAATTTGCAAATCATCTAAAGAAATCACTTAAAAATTTTCAAAAGTTTCCTCACAAACAGCATTTTAATAGCCATTCTCCATTTCTTAGTAAGAGATAGACTTTAGGCATGACAGACTTCAAATGTAACACTGTAGACTTGCTAAACTTCAATTCTTCCTTAGAAAAACAAACATAAACATCTCCCATAAAATATGCTTGGCTTTCATATTATATTGTTCTTTGACATCCTGTCATAATTTTTACACGATTTGATCAATAAATATTTTGCCTTTGTGATTTTTTTCTACTGCTTCAGTATGAAGAGGCCTACTCAGTCAACAGTACAATAAATAAGCCACTGACATTTTCTTCTTTGTGGTTAAAAATTCTCAGTTAACTTTTAATATGCATATGCAATTTTAACATATATTATTCATGAATCTCTAAAGATACTTTTCTTCCTAAATAGTCAATTACTTGTTCCAGCCTTTCCATTTACTAATCCTGTCTTTTCTATTAAATTGTGATTCTAGGGGCCACCAGTAGAGTGGTGGGCTAAGCCTCCACCTGTGGTGCCAGCATTCCATATGGGCAATGGTTCGAGTACCAGCTACTCTATTTCCAATCCAGCTCCCTGCTAATGTGGTTAGGAAGGAATCTGAGGAGTCCTGGAAGAAGCTCCAGTCTCCTGGTTTCAAGATCAGCCAGCTCCAACCAGTGTGGCCATTTGGGGAGTGAACGAGTAGCTGGAAGACCTTCCTCTCTGTCTCTGCCTCTGTAACTCTACCCCTCAAGTAAATAAATAAAATATATTTTTAAAAATGTGAAAGAATGAATTATGGATAATCAGGGCGTATGTTTCATTTAAATTTCCACAATGTTTTTTTTTTTAAAGATTTATTTATTTACTTGAAAGAGTTACACAGAGAGAGAAGGAGCAGTAGAGAGAAAGAGAAAGAGACAGACAGAAAGAGAGAGAGAGAGAGAAAGTTAGAGAGGTCTTCCATCCGATGGTTCACTCCACAATTGGCCACAACAGCCAGAGCTGTGCCAATCCGAAGCCAGGAGCCTAGAGCTTCTTCCAGCTCTCCCACGCAGGTGCAGAAGTCCAAGGACTTAGGCCATCTTCCACTGCTTTCCCAGACCACAGCAGAGAGCTAGATAGGAAGTGGAGCAGCCAGGACACGAACTGGCATCCATATGGGATTCCAGCACTGCAGGTGGCGGCTTTACCCACTACGCCAAAGCGCCGGACCCCACAATCTGTTTTAATAAAGGCTTTCTAATATAAGACTAATTAGGGGTAAGTGTTGTGGCACAACAAGAGGGTTAAGCCACTGCCTGAAATGTTGCATTCCACATGGGTGCTGTTTCATGTCCCAGGCTATTCTACTTCCAACCCAGGTCACCGCAAAAGTATCTGGGAAGTCAGTGGAGTACGGTCCAAGTGCTTCGGCTCCTGCACTAACATGAGATACCTTGAAGAAGCTCCTGGCTCCTGGCTTAAGCAAGGCCAAGCCCCAGCCATTCAGCCATTTGGGGAGTGAACCAGCAGATGGAAGATCTCTCTCTCTCTCTCTCTCTGTGTATAACTATGACTTTCAAATAATAAATTAAAAAAAAAACTAAACTCATTTCTAGAAAACAAGAGTTTAGAAATCTATGAACCCAAACTTCAGGAAACTGCAGAAACTGATAACCATAAGTATATGTGAAAATAAATTCCAAACTGATTTACCACTTATATGTGCCATGTCGATTTTAAGTGATAATTACATTTCCCAACAAATAATGATACATTACTCCAAGGAACAAGTTTTATAGATGTAACCATCCAAATTCATCACAAATACAAATAGTAGACTGTGTATGGTTTTGGTGATTTCAAAATTTCTATTACTGTATGGTGTGAAGTATTTAATAAGGCATAAAATGACATAAAATGTTACTCATTTTAGAGAACCACAAGTTAAAACAAATGAAAATAGAGCTATGACTGTGGATCACAAAAAAAAATAGCTAATTATAATTCACTAACAGAGAGATTATACTAAATTCAAACAATAAATACCTTGAGAAAATGTTATTAAAAAAGAAGGAAAACATCATGGCTTGGAGCTACACAAAGGTTCTTACTAGATGGACTTCAAGAATCTGATGACATTATATGCCAGAATTAATAATATGGCTAACTTTGAAAATACAATACACAATGTAGTGGTAAAGGCTACAGAACCTTATTTCACGTAGCAGGTTTGGAAAATAATGGCTAATATTTACTAAGTGCTTTACTACATGCCAGACACAATTCAAAGCACTTTACATATATTCTTTAGTTTTAAGAGTTATTTAAATATTTGAAAGTTAGAATTATAGAGAGAGGTATCTTCCATCCAATGATTCACTCTCCAGATGGTCACAATGGTCAGGGCTGAGTGAGGTTGAAGCCAGGAGCCAGGAACTTCTTCCACATGTCCCATGAGGGTGGCAGAGGCCCAAACACTTGGACCATCTTCTGCAGCTCTTCCCAGGCCATTTCAGGGAGCTGGATCAGAAGCGGAGCAGCGGCGACATAAACAGGCACATATGGGATGCTAGCATCACAGGTAGTGGCTTTTTTACTGTTATGCCGCAACACCAGCCCCACTTCACATATATTGTTATTTAACCTTCAACCATCCTGTGAATTGAGTACAATTATGATCCCCAATAAAGAAAGATTTATCAGTTAGGAAACTGAAGGGCTAAACGTAACTTGTGCAGAGGTGAAGACCAGGTCTGACTCAGTCTAGTATCAAGTAGTATATTATTAACTACTATGTGCTGAAAATGCAGAAAAATACTACAAAAACAATGAGACTGATTTCTGAGCTGTTATGTTTTTCAAGCTTTTTCCATTGAGCATATATGCAATCTAATTAATGTCTTAATTAAATTTGTCAATCTACCTCAAGAACCCAAAACAGAATTAGGGAAAGTACAGGGACCAGCACTGTGGCGCAGCGGTCAATGCCCTGGCCTGAAACACCGGTATCCCATAAGGGCTCCGGATCGAGACCCAGCTGCTCCACTTCCAATCCAGCTCTCTGCTATGGCCTGGGAAAGCAGTAGAGGACGGCCCAAGTCCTTGGGCTCGGGCACCCATGTGGGAGACCCGGAGGAAGTTCCTGGCTCTGGATCAGCCCAGCCACTGTGGCCATTTGGGGAGTAAACCATCAGGTGGAAGACCTCTCTCTCTTTCTCTCTCTCTCTCTGCCTCACTCTGCATAACTCTGACTTTCAAATAAATAAATAAATCTTTAAAAAAAAAGTATAAAATATCTTGAAATACTGTTATATTCAAAGATTGATAAAAATACACTCAAGGATAAACACGTAAAATTTAATTCATTATAAAAAAACTAAAAACAATATATTACAGTATATGAACGTGTATTATACTACCAAGAACAATTATTTCTTATCTGACAGTTGGTTGAAAACTGATTTACTGCTAAAAAAAAAAAATTCACTGGTCAGTGTTGTGGTATAGCTAGTAACACCGCTGCCTGTGATGCTGGCTGTTCCACTTCAAATCCAGCTTCCTGGCTACTGACCTGAGAAAAGCAGCAGAAGATGGCACAAGTGTTTGAGTCCCTACTAACCACGCAGGAGACCCAGATGAAGCTCCTGCTCCTAGCTTTGACCTGTCCCAGCACTGGCTACGGCGGCCATCTGTGGAGCGAACCAGCGGATGGAGGATTGCTCTCTCTTTCTTCAAAATAAATAAATAAAGCTCTGATTCAAAAGTTCTAAGAATACAACAGGCTATCAAATTTCCTTCCTATTGAAGTTTTAAAAAAAAAAAACATATCAAAGATAGTTTAGTTTCCATTTTTTACTATTTAAGAGGGACCCGTACAATGAGGAACATTTAAGTCACTGTAGAGCCACACTGGAAAGGATTGCGATGATAATTCTTCTGAGGTTACTAATATAGATATTTGCAGGAAATGACAATGAAATATTCATAATTAGATAATTATGGGATAAGTGGGTAATTTCCCAGGATAATCTGGAAATAATTCAACACAAGTTGGTTTATTTCTATAGCATTAGCTGGTCTCTATACCATCCTGCAACAGTATACATGGGGCACATGAACAAGACCAACAAATCACAGTAATGGTAACTATAATGAACGATATCCCCAACTTCAGCTAAAATGAGAAGGAGCTATAACCTAAGAAGGATAACCCTGTAATCAACTTTTTATCCACAAAAAAAAAAAAAAAAGTGTGAGTGTGAGGGGCAGGAAATAAACAGGGAAAAGAGTAAAGAGAAATATCACCTGGGCAAACACAGCTTTTATCAGCATTTCTCTCCTCATTTTAGTACTGTAACTAAAATAATTATTATGCGCAGTAGTTATTCACTGAATCTTTACTTATTCAATTTTGGTGTTTAGTTATGCCTCCTATTTGAAACACATGTTTCTAAGCAAATATCATAAAGATGAATAATGTGTGAAAATACTCCAAAAACTGAAAGAAAAAAGAAAGTGACCAGATAATGATTCCAAGAGTTAAGCAAAAAAATTGCATGAACCAAGTATATAATAAGCATTAAAAATGGGCAGATACTAAAATTAGTAAAAAATATTATTTATTTGCCCACTTCTTTTCTTTCCTGGAAACTGGTCTAAAACAATTTCAAACAGAAAACACTGTAACGGTTCAAAGTTTTGTTTTAAATATTTTTAAATGCTTTTACACTTATTTTAACTCAAAAACATTTTTAAATATTTTTTAAGTTAGCAGTTTCATGTCAAACATTTTAATCATTCAGTTTTGAGTCAACCATCTATGGGCTAGGGGGTATAACAGGGAAAAAGAAAAGACATGTACTTACCCCCTCATGGAGATTGCAGTCAAGCAAGGGAGAAAGACATGAAACAAGGACTTACAACAATGATAACTATTATCAATTAGAAGATATAGGGAAATCTTGAAATATATAGCAAAGGGTTCTAAACATTTGCAGCAGAGGCAGGAGGGGATGACAGTGGTATAAATCAAGGAGTCTGGGTAGACTTCTCTGAGTAACTGACATTTAAACCAAAACTTGAAAAATGAACAGCCAAAGAATGGTGATAAGGTAAGCATATTTCAGGATGAGAAACAGCATGTACAATGGCCTAGGCTGAGAACAGCACAGCATTCAAGCAGTATAAAGTTAGGCATGACTAACACACAGAGCACAAAAGAGCAAATGTCAAGAGACGAGACTGAGAAAGTGCAGAGCAGACTACAGAGTGCCTCACAAGCTATGCTGAGCATTTTGAGCTAAATTCAAGTAATAATAGGTTGAAGGTTTTTGGGAAGAAAAGAATACAGCAGTATAGCAAGATTTGCTTTGGGATAATTTATTACAGTTTTCTCTCTTGACAATGAGAATGGTTTGGAAAGGATGTAACTAAAAGCAAAAGCTGATTTTACAAAAGAAATCAAAAGGTTAAAAAACAAAATTTCATTTAGAAAAGATTTAATCAATTCAACACCAAGATAAGAGTTTTCTCAAGAAACCAAAATTCTCACAAATTTAAATATTTATCTGGCAATACTTAAAAGAACATACCATGTTTCCTTGTTTCTAAAGTTCATACACTGAAGCATAATTCAAATGACTGCCATATCCAAAACAATAAATGGATACAACCTATACAACATTAGTGCATTAAAAACTTTAAAAAGAAGGCAAAAAGTGCTATAAAAATGTGACATAAAGTTAAATGCATGGGATCTGAAGCAAAATAAACAGAGATCTCACAGAATTAATTACCACCTCTCAAAGCATCAATTTCTTCATTAATAAAGTTGGGTTATCTTATAACTGTTATTTAAAGCAAATAAATATTTTCCATACTCAAAAGTATTTTATACTAACATCTATAGGAACTGTCCCTAACCAACCAAATCCCCAAGTATCATAGAAGTAAATATGACTAAAAATATTTTTCTTTTGCCTTTCAAGAATTTTGTGGAAGATTTTTCCCCTGCAGCTTTTTTTAAGGAGCTAAGCAAATTTCTATTCCATTTATACAAATATCTACTCAGTTTGATCAGACTTTCTAATTTCAAAGTATGTATAGAAAAATGCTGAAATCCTAACTTCAAAAGAGCTTCCAAAAAAATTCAAAATAAAAAGAGTTCTGGGGCTGTTGTTGTGGTATAGTGGATGAAGCCACAGCCGGGGACAATGTCATCCCATATGGGTGCTGGTTCATGCCCTGGCTGCTGCTCCTCTTATCCAGCTCCCTGCTAATGTGCCTAGGAAAGTGGTGGAAGATAGCCCAAATACTTGAGACCCAGAAGAAGCTCCTGGCCCTAGATTTCCTGGCCCAGCCCTAGCCTTTATAGCAATTTGGGAAGTGAATCAGCAAATGGAAGATCTCGATCTCTCTCTCTCCTTCTTTCTAACTCTGCCTTTCTCTCTTCCTTTCTCTAACTCTGCCTTTCAAATACATAAATCTTTTTTTTTAATTAAAGACTTATTTACTTATAAGTCAGAATTACTGAGAGAGAGAAATATAGAGACATATTTGATCCATTGGTTCACTCCCCAAATGGCTACAATGGCTAGGGCTGGACGAGGCCAAAGCCAGGAACCCAGAGCTTCTTCCAGGTCTTCCACATGGGCATAGGGGTCCAAGCACTTGGGCCATCCTCTGCTGGTTTCCCAGACACATCAGCACAGAGCTAGATTGGAAGTGGAGCAGCCAGAACTAGAACCAGCACCCATGCGGGATGCCGGTAGATGGCCACTTAACCCATGCACCACAACAGCAGCCCCAACAAACAAACTGTAACAACAGCAACAAAAAAAAGTCAGAGATCTTATGAGAATATATATAGTTTGCCTCCTTCAAGCAGATATGAAAATTCAATATAAAAAACAGTAATCACTCCAGAAAAGTGTAAAAGCTCCTCAAAAAGTTCATATTATGAAAATTATGAAAAAATGATTATTATGAAATCTATGCATGGATTTCAGAATTTGCGTCAAAATAAACATCTTTTAATGCAATTTTCCATGAACTTTTGATGTGCACTCATATATGATGCAAATTAAAGGGAAATCACTAATGCTTCCTAATTGCTACTGGAATTGCTTGCCTAATATATCAGCAAAAAAGGGTAGCAGAGGAGATCTTTCATCAAGTCTGTAATCTAAAAATAAACTTCTTTCTATTATTTATAAAAGAAACTAAAACAGAGCTACAGGAGCAGTGATTTTAAACTCTCTTAAGGAAGCCGGCGCCGCGGCTCACTAGGCTAATCCTCCGCCTAGCGGCGCCGGCACACCGGGTTCTAGTCCCGGTCGGGGCGCCGGATTCTGTCCCGGTTGCCCCTCTTCCAGGCCAGCTCTCTGCTGTGGCCAGGGAGTGCAGTGGAGGATGGCCCAGGTGCTTGGGCCCTGCACCCCATGGGAGACCAGGAAAAGCACCTGGCTCCTGGCTCCTGCCATCGGATCAGCGCGGTGCGCCGGCCGCGGCGGCCATTGGAGGGTGAACCAACGGCAAAAGGAAGACCTTTCTCTCTGTCTCTCTCTCTCGCTGTCCACTCTGCCTGTCAAAAAAAAAAAAAAAAAAAAAAAAAAAAAAAAAAAAAAACTCTCTTAAGGAAACTCATTTTTCAAACTTTTGCCCCCCTTTATCAATCGTAATAACAAATTCAAGCAAAATAAAAAATTTTCTATGTTACATATGTTTAACTTGGGCATGACGGATATTAACTTTATTCCTCTAAAAACCACAGAAAACACCATAAAAGTTTGGGAGTTTCTCACAGCTAACTTGTTTTTAAGAGACAAAAAGAACAGAAGGCATAGAGGGGTAGAGAGAAAAAAGTGAAAAAGTCTAATACTGTCCCAAAGAGAAACAGGAAGATCATTAATGTAACAGATTAAAAATTCAAAATAAAAAGAGTTCTGGGGCTGTTGTTATGGTATAGTGGGGGGGGGGGGGGAACCACAAAGTCCAAAACAAAATAGCTAAGTCCGAAATCATTAAACAAAAACACAAACTATAAAACTGTAAAATTATGACTAGAAAAGCTGAAGAAAAATGAGCTCTAAAAAAAAAGTTACTGAGAAAACCAAAGTAGAAATAAATATATTTAAAAGATGAATATATATCTAAGTAGGGTTAAAATACGAATTCAGTTGATTGAAAAAAGGGAAAGAACAAGACTGAGTAGAGAATATTAGGAAAAAATGAACAAGAAAAAACCCACAGATTATGATCTCACACTTTACTGAATTATATATTATATGGTAAATCTTACAGCTTCATAACATAAAGCAATCTTTCTAATAATTATGTAAAAACATATGAGGAAATGGGCATTGTGGCCCAGCAGGTTAAGCTTCCACTTAAGATGCCCTAGTCCCATACAAAGTTCCAGATACTCTTTCCATCCAGCTAGCTGCTAATGTGTCTGGGAAGCAGTGGATAATGGCTCAGGTACTTTGAGTTGCTGCCACCCACATGGGAACCCAGATTGGGTTCCAGGCTCCTAGTTTCCACCTGGCCCAGCACCAGCTGTTGTGGCCATTTAGGGAGTGAACCAGTGCATGGAATGGTGCTCTCATACACTCTCTCTCTTCTCTCTCTGCCTTTCAAGTAGATGAAAACAAACACTAAAAAAGGAAATATATGAGAAAGAAAAAAGAAAATCAAGAGTCTAGAAAATGAACTCCTGATTAAGCATTACAAAACTATCAACTGCAGAATAATTCAAACTTGGAAATGTGATGAGGGTACTTTCAAAAAGTTTATGAAAAATGGAATTAAAAGATGTCTATTTTAGTGCAAAAAATTTTGAAATCCAAGTATGAGTGGTCTTCAAAAAGCTCATGGAGGATGTATATTATGATAAAAATATGCCTGAATATCAAACATTTTCTGTACCAAAATAAAATCTCTTAATTCTATTTTCCTAAGAACTTTTCGAAGTACTCTTATATAACACTGGAAATGAGAAAAGTATTTTCTTCAAAGATCTGCATGTAGTTTTTTTTTACTTTTTTTTTTTTTTTTTGCCAGGCAGAGTTAGTGAAAGAGACAGAGAGTTATAGACAGTGAGATCGAGACAGAGAGAAAGGTCTTCCTTTTTTTTTCCATTGGTTCACTCCCTTAATGGCCGCTACAGCTGGCGCTGTGCCGAGCCAAAGCCAGGAGCCAGGTGCTTCCTCCTGGTCTCCCATGTGGGTGCAGGGACCCAAGCACTCAGGCCATCCTCCGCTGCCCTCCTGGGCCACAGCAGAGAGCTGGACTGGAAGAGGAGCAACCAGGACTAGTACCCGGTGCCCCAACCAGGATTAGAACCCGGGGTGCAAGTGCCACAGGCAGAGGCCTAGCCAAGTGAGCCACAGCGCCAGCCTGCATGTAGTTTTAATAACTCCTTGCTGCCTCTGTTCAAATTAGGCTTTTTTTTTTTTTTTTTTTTTTTGACAAGGCAGAGTGGACAGTGAGAGAGAGAGAGACAGAGAGAAAGGTCTTCCTTTGCCGTTGGTTCACCCTCCAATAGCCGCTGTAGCGCACTGCACTGCGGGCGGCGCATCACGCTGATCCGAAGGCAGGAGCCAGGTGCTTCACCTGGTCTCCCATGCAGATGCAGGGCCCAAGGACTTGGGCCATCCTCACTGCACTCCCGGGCCACAGCAGAGAGCTGGACTGGAAGAGGGGCAACTGGGACAGAATCCGGTGCCCTGACTGGGACTAGAACCCGGTGTGCCGGCGCCGCAGGCGGAGGATTAGCCTATTGAGCCGCGGCACCAGCCTCAAATTAATTTTATCAGAAAATCACAAACATAGACAAGATCTAAGATTCCTTGTAACATTCAGGCTCCTTAGCATTAATTGGATGTTTCTGTAATAAAGCTATTTCTCAAGGCAAAGCTTCATTTTTAAGAACTGGATTTCTCAAAACTATTCATCCTCACTCATTCAGACAACAGAACTTAACAGTAACAATTCTGAAAATCAACAAGTGAAACACAAAGGTAGGGAAGCACTTAGTCAAGACACCAAAAGATGAAAAATGAAAGACCTAGAGATAAAAAGTTTACTTTGTTCAAATGGCAAATGTAAGAAAAATGCAAACAAAATGATCAGTTTTTGAGTGCTTTAATTTACTCTATTACAGTCTTTTTCACAAGATAAACATGCATTTAACTTATCTCCAAATATAAATTTAAAAGCTGCAAGATATGTCTCTTCTAATCTCCCCCTGCTGATACCCACTTACTATTGATGTACAATTGTGTATCGTAGAAAATAAACTATACCTGACTAATGAGGTAAAGGAAAGGACACCAGAAATTCCTTAGTGCTTCTACAGGCAATGGTGCCTATACCTATACATTCACATCTCTCCTCCACAGTAAATGAATTACAAATTAAAAACAACAGATTGATTAGAAGTAATAACAACAGATAACAGATTGGTGAGGTCTTTTGTTTGCTTCTGTAAACTGTATTAAAGGAGGATCTAGAGCTCTGCAAAGCAGCCAACCACCTTGGGTCTCCTCCCCTAAGTCTAAGACTACTTCAATTTTCAAAATCTACATCAATGACTAGGAGGTACAAAGTAGTTGGAATTTATAAGCAGATAAAATGAAGTAAGAAAACACAGACATAGCCTCAAGTGGTTCTTAAATTGTATAGGAATGGGATTTAATATTCTAAGTGTAATGAACATATAAATTAGCTCACTCACAATCCTTAATTTCTTAAAATAATTTTTTGAATTTTTTTCCCCTTCTTATATCAAAGCTATGCTTGGACTAAATCTCTTGTCTTCTTCCTACCAATTATTTCGTTTCTTTTATCTTTTACCCAACTCTTAACTTTTCTTGTGCCAGTGCATCACAACAATTCCCAATAGTCTTTTTACTTAATATGTACTAAAGAGATGGGCTTATCGAGTAACATAATTTTTGCCTTCCAGTACCTAAGGGTAGAGAACCCAAAGGTAAACACATAACCACAACCATGTAATAAAAGCTACAATAGGGCCAGTGCTATGTCGTACTAGGCCAAGCGTCCACCTAGGGCGCCAGCATCCCACACTGGCACCTACTCCTGTCCCAGCTGCTCCTATTCTGATCCAGCTCTCTGCTTATGCCCTGGGAAAGCAAGAGAGGATGGCCCAAGTACTTGGGAGATCCACAAGAAGCTAGCTCCTGGCTCCTGGCTTCTTTGGATCAGTCCAGCTCCAGCTGTTGCAGCCATTTGAGGAGTGGAGACCTTTCCTCTCTGTTTCTCCCTCTGTTTGTCATTCTACCTCTCAAATAACAAAAAACAAAAAACAAAAAATGCTAAAACAGAGATAAATACACTGATTTCTGCCCAGTGACATCTAAGTTTTAAAAAGTGAACAGACATTCAGATGTACAAACAGAAATCCAGAGGAAATAAAACATGTTCAGAGACAAAGGGATGAAAAAACAAAGGAGAGGGCCAATTTTAAGAACTGCCAAAGAATAGTACAAAGCTAAAGCTCAGGTACAGATTAGGGAAGGGTACTGTGGACACTATTGGAAATCAATGGGGGTAAAGAGGAAGCATGACATGATTGATCCTATTTGTATTCATAAAGTTTAAAGCAATATTAATTTTGCCCTGGGGATACTACCATTGTGTAAAGACCTTTTTTATTAACATATAATACTTGTATATTTTTATATAGAGTACAGTGTAATATTTTTACACATGTATATAGAATTTACTGACCAAATTAGAATTTCCAGTTCTTTATTTGTTTAGAGCGTTTGAGCTCCTCTTCTACTATTTCTTTATAAAACATGTTACAGAGAGGAGCAGAGACAGAGAAAGAAAAAGTTTTTTCTTTTTTTTTTTTTTTTTTTTTTGACAGGCAGAGTGGACAGTGAGAGAGAGAGACAGAGAGAAAGGTCTTCCTTTGCCGTTGGTTCACCCTCCAATGGCCGCTGCGGCCCGCGCACCGCGCTGATCCGATGGCAGGAGCCAGGTGCTTCTCCTGGTCTCCCATGGGGTACAGGGCCCAAGCACTTGGGCCATCCTCCACTGCACTCCCAGGCCACAGCAGAGAGCTGGCCTGGAAGAGGGGCAACCGGGACAGAATCCGGCGCCCCGACCGGGACTAGAACCCGGTGTGCCGGCGCTGCAAGGCGGAGGATTAGCTTAGTGAGCCGCGGCACTTGCCGAAATAAAAAGTTTTTTCATCCACTGGCTCGCTCCTCAAATGGCCCCCAACAGCCGGGGCTGGGCCAGGCCAAAGTCTAGAGCCCAAAGCTTTTTCTGGGTCTCCCACATGGACACAGGGGCCCAAGCAGTTAAGCATCTTCCACCGCTTTCCCAGGCACATTAGCAAGGAGCTGGATGAGAAGTGGAGCAGCGGAATCTCAAACTGGCGTCCATATGAGATACTGTTGTTGCTTAACCTGCTACGCCACAATGTCATCCCCTGGAGACTTTTCATTGCCACCAGAAGTTGGGGGTGTGTTACCAGCAATCAGCAGGTAGAAACCAGGGATGAATACCCTACAATGCTTGAGACAGCTGCCTACAAAAAGATCTATCTGGTTCAAAATATTAACAATGACAAGGTTAAGAAACTCTGGTTAGAGTTAAATCCTAAGGTATAAAAAACAGACTAGGGGTAGGGATCAGGACAATGCATAAATTCTAGGACAGCAGAGGCCATGTTCTTGTTTACCTGGAGAATCCAGAACGTAGTTAGTGCCAGATAAATATAAGGACTCAATATTTATTGGTGAGTGAAGGAATGAAATAGTCCCAGCAAGAAGTGTATCAAGGCTTGAAATGTAGCTATGGCGATAGTAGGTAGAACAGATTCAAGAGAGTGTAACAAAATATACAAATCTTATTTACTAAACAGACATAAGAAATGAACATTAAATCTAAAATTACTTCCAGGCTTGTGCCTTGGAATAATAAGTTTCAGAGAGTCAAACGTCCTATTTCAGACATTTTTAAGTTTGGAAAAAAATGGGAGATATTCAAATAGAGAGGTCTAACAGTTTACCTGAGAAAATCCAATCTTGCCACTACTCTATCTTAAATAATTCTGAGTTGCAGCAAAAAGTTCAATCAAAAATGAAAAAAACCCTAACAGTTGCAGTATCGCATTCAGGATTGGATCTTGGAAAAATATAATTAGTGAAAAAATTTGGTGAGATATGAAAAAGGTCTGCTATTTAGTTCACAGTAATACATATACTGGTTGAACAGTTTTGAAACACACAGTAGGTGATGGAAAATTATAACATCCGAGATAAGCTTCATGAAGGGTATACAAGAGTTCTTTGAACTACCTGTGTAACTTTCAATAAATAATTTCTTATTCCAAAATTAAAAGTTTACTTAAAAAAGAACACTATACCAAATAAAATTTCCATATTTGGGATCTGTATTAAGCATTTTGGAGTGTGCATTGTGGCACAGGAGGGTAAGCCACCACTTGGGAGGCCCACATCCCAAATCAAAGTTCTGATTGGGTCCTGGGCTCTACTTCAGATATGGCTTCTTGCTACCTCATCTTGGGATACAACAGGTGATGGCTTAAGCACTTGGTACTCTACCACTCATATGGGAAACCCAGATGGAATTTCAGGATTCTGGCTCTGCCCTAGCCAAACCCTGGCTATCGCAGACATTTACAGAGTGAACCAGCAGATAGAAGATAAGCTTATCCCTGTCTGTCTGCCTCCTCTGTTACTCTAAGTAGATTAATATAAATAACTTTTTTAAAAATTTAAATCTGTACTTTAAAAAAAGCTAAAACGTGAAGAGTTTTTTCTTACTTTTATTGATACTTGGTAATACACTGAGCAAGGACAGAACAAAGAAAACTTTTTAAAGGAAGCCAGGCAGAAAGTGGCAAAAGCAAAAGTACAAACGTTCAGATTTATTAAAAATGTTCATCTGGGGGCCGGCGTTGTGCCATAGGGGGTAAGGCTGCCGCATGCAGGGCTGGCATCGCATATGGGTGCTGGTTCAAGCCCCAGCTGTTCCACTTCCCATCCAGCTCTCTGCTATGGCCTGGGAAAATAGTAGAAGATGGCCCAAGTCTTTGGGCCCTGCACCCACATGGGAGACTCAGAGGAAGCTCCTGGCTCCTAGGTTCAGATCGGCACAGCTCTGACCGTTGCAGCCAACTGGGGAACTGAATTAGCAGATGGAAGACCTCTCTCTCTCCCTGTCCTTCTCTCCCCATATACCTCTTTTAAGTACATAAATAAATCTTTAAAACAAAATGTTCTTCTGATCTATTCTTGACCATAGCTTGAAATTATACATTGTATCACTACGCAAGAAAACTATTCTGCCCAAGAAACCTGATTAATTTTTTCTTCCCATCATCATCAACTTCACAACTTTTCGGCAACATCAAGACAAACTATTGTACACCATGGTGAAGTCGAAAAGACATGACACTAAACTATAACAATGTAAGTACAATTTGAGCAGTCCGATTTCTCTTTACTGATTACAAAAACTGTATATAAATACAACTTTTTAAAAAGTAAGCAAAATTGGATCTAGTACAGATAAATAAGAAATCTTAGTATAAAGAACTAAGATTTTCATGAAAATGTGAAAAGAAAAAAGTTTATCTTAATGTCTAACAATGAATGTTTAGCACCTAATTCTGTTACCTGAATCAATAAGCCACACTTCTATAACTTGATACAAAACCCAATGTATTTTTGTCACATATGGTACTCCCTATACCCAGGTCAGCAGTTATTTCCTGATCTGACCTAAAATATTTTAGCTGATTCTGAAAGTTGTAGCATCTTTTTGCAAAGATAATAACAACAATAATAATAACTAACACCTATTTTCTGGAGTAGCCAAGTGTTGTTATTATTGTTAACTTACTGGGATTAAAGCATGGCATAATAGAGTCAAACTGTCTGGACTGAATCCTGGTTTTACATCCCACTGACTGTGTGGCCTTGGTTACCAAACCTTTCTATGCTTCAGTTTCTTTCTCCATAAAATAAAAATTGTTCCTCTACTAAACTATTTAAGAGTTTAAAAGAAAATGTTAATGGAAAATGTTCAGGAAAGTGCCTGGCACATAGTAATTACTCACAAAGAAAACATTAAGAGGAAAGTTATTTACCATCAATCACTCTTAAAACTTTCATTGCCTACCACTGGGCTACCTGACAAATGTATTGAAAGAACATGCATATCATATTAATGTTATTATGTGGATGTGCAATTTTTCAGAGAGAGTATAAACTCTTCCCTACAGGAGAAAGATCCTATATTTTACCATTCCTTTCTTTCAGGAAAACGATTCTACCCCTTAGTATAATTTTTTAAGTGCAAACATACCCTACTCCTTCAAATCCTTTGTTGTTTTAATGATTGTTCATCATAGTAAAACTATGTATTGAAATTATTGTTTAACATGGACAATCCTGTTTACAAACAAAGGAACATGACTATCCATGATTACCTACCATGCAAATATCACATATGACACCTTTGGAAAATAGGTCAGAAAAAATTATCCAGAATGTATCAGAGACAGCAAGATATAAAACATAGAGTAGAGGATAGGATAACAGAGTATAAAATGAAAGTCTTCCATTTGTTTAACAGAGTCCTAGAGAAGGAGAGAGAGAATGGAGTGAACAGGTTATTGCAAGAGATAATGGCTGAGAATTCTTCAATGCCAACAAAAGACATTACAGATTCAAGAAGCCTAAAACAACTCAAACCAAGATAAACAAAAGAAGCTAACAGCAAGATGTATCACAGGCAAACCTCAGAAAATCAAAGCGAAAGAAAAAAATCTTAAACGTAACCATAAAAAAAGATCACCTTCAAAGTAGCAAGTTAGATAATAGATTTAAACCCAAATGTATCAACACTTACATACAAAGAACTAAATGCTCCAGGTAAAACAAAATGATCTTTATATTGGGCTTTTAAAGTCATTTCTATGTTTTTTTTAACAGTTAAGAAAAATAAAAAGATACCAAAAGCTTGAAAGTAAAATGGAAAAAAATACATAAGTAAACACCAAATACAAGCTGTATAAAACTATAATAATGACTATCAGGATAGTACGTATTGAGAAAAGGAAGAAGGAAAATTTGGATAAATGGAAAAGATAGATAACATTCCCAGATAGGTAGCAGACTAGGGGTGGGAGATGAGCCCATAATTCAAATGTGAGAGTCTCTGAAAGGAGTTTACTTAACGGTAGAGAAGCACAATACCATTGAAATATCATCATCAACCTCTTTATATTATCTTGAACAGAAAAATGATACAGCAGAGTTAGAACTGAGTAGGATTAATATTATAGTGTTACATAATATACCAGAAGGGAGTGGCAAAAAACACCAAAAATAAGACTATTTTGGAGAATGATGTATTAATCCAGGCAAGATAAGAGTTTGGTAGAAGTAGAGATCAAACGCATGGGTCTAGGAAGCATTTCAAGAAGAAGATATTTCTGCGTTAGTTTTCCTTCTTTGAGACTTTAAAAACAAAAACTGCACACTGCCTCTAAAAGACAATCCAGTGATTTCTGTTTTCTACCAGTATAACTATTCTGAATTATGATACCAATGCTCATTCACTAAATCTAACAATATACGTTTTGGTAAGGAATTTTTTTCAAAAATAAATACTAATGAGCTAATTAGCCTTTATAACACATTATAATACACAATTACATAATTATGACAAGATTAGAAAAAACTGATGGCATTAACGATGACTTTAAATGCTGACATATATAACATGAAGTACTATGATAACATACAATACAAAGAGAGTCTTTTTAATTTACAAAAATTCTTCATGAAGAGGCTACCAACTCAAACAACTCACCAATGCTGGGTGGACTACCATAGTTAATTGGTGACTCAGGTGGTCTTCCACAATGCAATGCAGCCAGAGCAGATCCTTTCCACACAACATGCTTGCAGCCTATTAAACACATATATTATTATGCATATAAAGATAGGATACATCAACAAAAAAAAGTGAGAAAATATCTATAAATCCTACTGGAAAACTTTCATACTTTTATTTGTGCGTAGCAAGGACTGTCTTCCAGCTCCTAATAAAGTCTGTACTCCAGGAACACTTTGAGGAATTTCTTGTTCAAGAAGAGGTCCCAGTCGATGACATATTTGTAGCAAGTGATCAGGAGCTAAATGTCTGTAATATTTCACCTGTTATGTAAAAAACAAAATATTTGCTGTACAAAGTAATGCAGTTATATTAAATATTATGTAATCTGCTCTGGCTAGTTAACATTTTGTTTTACTTAGGTGGAAAAGATTCATTTATTTTGTGAAACCATCTGAATAAAACCACAGAATAAAACTGCTACCCCAACAGTCATTTAATTCACTGATAAACAAAAAATGATAAAAATTAATGTATGCTAAATGTAATAACCAAAAAATAACAGATGCTGGTCAATACAAATACCAAGAATTGAAAACCCATGTACAATGACTAAAATAGTGTGTTTCCATTTATCATTTGAATTTTCAAAGATTTCAACCAAAAATGAAAAATCCAACTATAAAATATAAAAATGTTTGAACCTTTGATATTACAAAGAAAATTTCCAGAATAATTGGTAATTAAAGAGGATAGTTTATATTCTCATAACTACACTTAAATTAACATCTATGCTGAATTTTATAAATGTATCAAAAGCCATAAAAAAGGCAAAATTCCAACTGGTGCTTTAAAGAACTTTCAACTGTAACTACTATAAAAAGTTTGAGCACTTCAAAATACTGCTTAATTTATGCCAGCATTTAAATCCATGATATAAAATTCTAAGCCTTTTAGTAAATAAACAATATGCATGTAATAATCTAAGAGTTAAATTAGAAAAAATATACCATTTTATAGCTTTATATTTAGCTACCAAGTAAAAAATTCCCCACTTTTGGCATCTAAATACTGCAGCTGCTCTCAAAGTATGAAGAAATCTTTAAAAAAAAGTGCATGGAAAATGCATATGATGAAAAACTATGCAAGAATTTCTAAATTTTTCTGCATCAAAATACACTTGTATTTTAATTCCATTTTCCATGAACTTTATAGGACCACAGATGTATATATAATATATGTTGGGGCCAGCGCTATGGTGTAGCTGGTAAAGCAACCGCCTTCAGTGCCAGCATCCATATGAGTGCCAGTTCGAGAGCCAGCTGCTCCACTTCCAATTCAGCTATCTGCTGCGGCCCAGGAGAGCAGTGGGAGATGGTCCAAGTCCTTGGGCCCCTGCACCTGTGTGGAAGACCCTGGCTCCTGGCTTTGGATTGGCGCAGCTGCAGCCAAGTGGCCATATGGGGAGTGAACCAGCAGATGGAAGACCTCTCTCTCTAGCTCACTGCCTCTGCTTCTCTGTAACTCTGCCTTTCAAATAAATAAATCTCTTTTTTTTTTTTTATAAAAAAAGAATATCTTTCAGCAAGCTGGACATTAGAAATTCACTCTCCTCACAAATACGTTAGGTTTAGGGAAATAATTATTAATAAATTTTATCCAGATTAGTAGGAAATTAGTTTATTATTTAATAGAGTTCTAACAATTTAAATATTAAATTATAACCACTTAACCAAAACACTTATTAGTGTATTCTTAAATCAAGTTTGAAATTTGCTACTTATCTAAGTAATGACAATTTTAATATGAACTTCTTACGATGAGATTGATTTGGAGAGCAGCTAAGGAGTTAAAGTATTTCACCTTGCAGTATCTATTAGATGCAAACTGAGAAGACCATAAATTTTTTTTTTAAAGTTAGCTAATACTCAACCATCTAAGAGGAATCTGCCTTGCCCTTTACCATAATACACTTCTGTTGTTAAGAAAACATGGAGCCACAGAGTCAATTCTAATAAAGCTTACAGCAGAAATGACGTACAGTAGGTACCAATTAGTTTTTTAAAAGAATTTCCAATTTTATTTATTTATTTATTTGAAATGCAACAAGAAAGATCTTCTACCTAATGTTTGGTTACTCCCCAAAGGCCCACAAAGCCAGGACTGGTCCAGGCCAAAGCCTGGAGCACAGAACACCAACTGCTTCTATGTGTACTGGGGTCATCATCCTTTGCTTTCCCAGGCATGTTAGTGGGAAGCTGAATGGGAAGCATAGTAGTAAGAACTGGAATTGTCACTCCTATAAGGGATGGAGGCATCCCAAGCAGGGGCTTAATCTGCTGCACCACAATGCCTGCCTAAGTCAGTAAGTCTTGGTAGAATCCATACTTCTGGAAAAAAACATTATTGAAAAGTATGTATTACACAAATCATATACCATTCCTCTGATTTGTATATTCAAATAGCACACTGACATTAAATTATCAAAGAAATCCTAAGACAAATATATTTAACTATGTTTAACCCATGTTTCAAACTTACTTAGCAACAGAATTGCCTTTCCTTATTTGTATATTCACTCAGAACTTACTTTAGGACACAACAGTATGACTGGATAAACAGACAGAAAAAGGACTTAAAATACACTAAAACACGATTTTCTGAAATTTTATTTATACTGTTCTTTAATATTCCCCAGTAAGTTTTGACAGTCTGTTATAGTCACGTGACTACAGTTAATAGTATTATGGCTAATTTACCAAAATAGTTAAGAGATTTTGAATGTTCTCACCACAAAGAAATGATAAATGATATCTGTATGAAATGATGGATAAATATCTGTATACAGGTACTAAAACTGGACTCCATAAATATGTACAGTTACTGTGTCAATTAAAAATAAAATTAAAAACAATTATAAATGGAAATGAAAATTTTTAAAGACAAGCTCTAGAATGAGGTCTATTTCAGTTCTAAACTTGGATATGATTATTATTATGACTTCTTAAATTGCTCAAAAGTCCTTTTAAAAATTTTACAGCAACAAAATGAGGTTCACGTAGTTATCAAATGCAATTTTTGTGACAATCCTGTTCTAGCAAAACAAGGATGGTGAATCTAAAAATTCTTACTGTAAAATTCCATCCTTTAATAAAGTTTTATGAATCCACTTTGACTAAATCATTCTTTAATGATACAGATAGAACATTTCAGTTTTTCAAAGTCAAATTTAATTTTAAAGTTAGGAAAAACACTTTCAATCCTAGAATCTTCATACTTTCTATGGCTTTTGAGAATTAACACAGGCTGATTCCTCCACTGACAATCTTCTCTATCTTCACACCTCCATACCTCATTCTCCTTCATATTTTTTTTTTTTTTTTGGACAGGCAGAGTGGACAGTGAGAGAGAGAGACAGAGAGAAAGGTCTTCCTTTGCCGTTGGTTCACCCTCCAATGGCCGCTGCGGCCCGCGCACCGCGCTGATCCGATGGCAGGAGCCAGGTACTTCTCCTGGTCTCCCATGGGGTGCAGGGCCCAAGTACTTGGGCCAGCCTCCACTGCACTCCCTGGCCACAGCAGAGAGTTGGCCTGGAAGAGGGGCAACCGGGACAGAATCCGGCGCCCCTACCGGGACTAGAACCCGGTGTGCCGGCGCCACAAGGTGGAGGATTAGCCTAGTGAGCCGGGGCGCTGGCCATCTCCTTCATATCTTAGTCTATGCTTCACTGCCTTCCATGACTTATTTACACCACCTTTGCCCCCTTTTTTGGGACATTCTATCTCTGTGCTTTGGCAACACACTGCCCTCTCAAATGTTTCTAACATTTTCCAGTACTTATCATACACAGCATATTGTTCTTAATGTATTTTGAAACCTAGACTTCAGTGGGAATCTAACAATAGCTCTGTTCTTCTTCCCCCAAGAAATATACACTCAGGCCCAACCACCATATGCCTCGTATAGGGGTTTCATAAGACCTCCGCACCATACTAAAATTGCCAGTGGCCTTGTCTATATCCTACATAAGATGACAAGGGATTAAACTTTGTGTGTCTACCCAGTACCTAATGTGGTATTTATAATTAAGTACTTAATTTTAAACACATAACTTCTCTACTCCCCAAAAAACCAAATATCTGTCAGCACCTACCTTTGAGGTAGTAAAAAATCTATATTTTATATGGCACAATTCATTATTCTATTTTAAAACATTTTTGAAGCCACGAATTATGTTTTCAAGCAAAATTTTAGGTAAAATAAAAACACAAACACAATGAAAGTATTCTTACTTAAGTGACTTCAGGAAGCACATATCTCAAAGCCAGACCCTCCACTAAGCACCTCTGAGCAGTCCCTGAGGTAACACACTGCAGAAGGGTCTCTGAAAATAGTAGTAAAAATAGGCTAACAATGCTCTAGTACCCAGAAGATAAACTCTTCTGAGTCTTCTTCCCAACCCTCATTTTCTCAGCAGATGACCTGGCCTGCTTTATAGGATGGGGAGTGGAAAGAAGTATAGCTATTTCTCCTGCCAAAATCTGTAAACTGACCTATACTTGAACATATTCTGTCGCTTATTAATGTAATTGCCCTTCTTAACATCCAGGATCCAATCCTTCTGCCTTTGCCTTGAATCCTAACTTCTCCAAATTCAAAGAAATTCTATACTATAAATTAGTTCTCCACACTTGCTTATGTTCACTAACTCCTTCCTATTTATATCTAAATTTAAACAAGCTCACTTTGCTTCTATATCAAGAACAAAACTCCTACCTAACCTTTATAGTCATCTCTTCTGTCCTCAAGGACCCTACCTACCCTTTCTTTTTCTTCTTCAGAAACTTGTTTTTTCAATTGTCCATAGTCAGTACCATTTCCTCTCCTCAATCTACTCCAAATAAGCTTCCACCCTCATGACATCACACACACACACACACACACACAATAGCTCCCAAAAGTTTACCTTAATTGTTGGTAAACACAATAAACATTTTAAAAATTAACACATTTAATATCTCAATAATCATTAACCCTGTTGAACATTTCCTCCACTGTAAATCCTTTCTTAACTTCTACAATATTGTCTTTCCTCCTACATCTAACCATTCCTTCTAATTTCTCGTAGGTTTACCATCTTCCTTCCACATGGCCATTCAATGTTGAAAATCCTTAAGGTCTTTGCTCACAGATCCTAGTTCTAGATCCTGCTTTCCTCTCACTATATACTCTCTCCTTGATAATTTTTTTTTTTAAGATTTACATATTTTTTGCAAGGCAGACCAGAAAGACAAGGAGTGACAAAGAAAGAAAATCTTTTATCTGCTAATTCACCCCCCTCCCAAATGGCCACACAGTCTGGTCTGGCCCAGACAAGACAAAGTCAGGAGCCAGGAACTCTATGCTGGTTTCCCACATGGGTGACACTGGCCCAAGTACTTGGGGGTCATCTTTTACTGCCTTCCTTGGAGCACTAATAGAAAGCTGGATCAGAAGCTTAACAGCCAGGACTCAAACCAACACTCCCAAGATGGGATGCCAGGATTGCAAACAGTGGCTTAATCCACTACAACATAACGCTACTGACTTCCTTAGATAATTCTTAATCAATGATTCCCAAATTTATATCTACAACTTAGATTTGTATATCAAACTTTCTTAAGACATCTGGAGTCCCCAAACCTCCTAAACTCAACATATACAAAACTAAACTAAGTGATTCTCTAATTAACACCCTCACTAAAAAATGGTCAATTTCAATACCAAAAGCCAGAAACCAAGGAGTCACACTGCCCATTCCTTCCTTCCATCCTATCCCCAATACCCAATCAGTCACCAAATATAACTGATTTTTCTTTCTTACCCTTAAATCTATCTACCCCTTTCTCCATGACAGCCTAAGAAGAAAATTATCTTTGCAATAAACTATCTTTCTCATATCCATTCATTCCTTCCGTCTCACTAAAATTCTCCATCCTGCAATCCAAATGCTCTTTTCAAAACATTTATCTGATCCAAGCCACCTCTACTTCAAAAAATTCAGAGGCATTCTTTAACTTTAGGATAAGAATCCTTCTACGAGCTCAGAAATGGCATGCATGGTCACTTCCTTTTTTTTTAAGATTTTTTTTTTCTATTTGAAAAAGTTAGAGGAAGAGGCAGAGAAAGATCGATCTTCCATCTGCTGATTCACTCTCCAAATGGCCCAATGGTTAGAGCTCGGCTGATCCGGAGCCAGGAGCCAGGAGCTTCTTCCAGGTCTCCCACAGGAGTACAGGGGCCTAAGGACTTGGGCCATCTTCTACTACGTTCCCTGGTAACAGCAGAGACCTGGTTCAGAAGTGGAACAGCGGGGACACAAATCGGCCCCCATGAGATGCAGGCACTACAGACAGGGGCTTTAATCCACTTAGCCACAGCGCCAGCCCCCCTTTCTATTTTTTTAAACATTATTTACCTATTTGAAAGGCAGAGTTACAGAGAGGGAGAGACAGAGATCATCTTATCGCTGATTCACTCCCCAGATGGCTGCAATGGCTGGGGATTGCCAGGAGCCAGAAACTTCTTCCAGATCTCCCACGCAGGTGCAAGGCTGCGAGCACTTGGGTCATACTCTGCTGCTATCCCAAGAGCAATAGCAGGGAAGTAGAACCCATCTAGAGCAGTCTGGACACAAACCAGCAACCACATGGGAATGCCAGTGTCACAGGCAGCAGCTTAACTCACTACACACTACAACACCTGCTCCATTTCCTATTTTTTTAGCTTAATCTGGCACATTCCTAGGCCCCACTCCCTATCAGTGTCCATATTTTAGGCACACTGACCATATTTTCCTATATTTCTCCATCAGGCTTTTTTTTTTTTTTCACCTTGCATTTCCCCCACACTCCTCTTGCCAGTTTTGTATGTGCATCAGGTTTTCCATCCAATTTAACTCCTGTTTTCCTTAACTCAGTCTGTTTTAATGGCTACATACTCTTTGACTTTTCCTTTTGTAATTCATGTGTCAGTTTACATTTAAAAGTCTAAGGATTCAGTGCCTCTAGTTCATTATAAACTACCAAAGAACTGCTCTCAAATGCATCTTATGCACAGAGAGTAAACAGTATTTTTAAAGGAAAACGGTATTTTTTCAACTCCCTTTTTCAAAACATTCTTCTTCATAAATATATTAATCATATTCACATTCTTAAGTACTAACCCATTTTCACTATGCTCAATATTTAAAATGTAAGACAAAAACATTTGAAAAACTAAAATAGCTCAATTATGGCTATTCATAGGAGTATAATTTTTAAACTTTCAATTAGAATGTATTCCATATTTTTAATATTAACTTATGCTTTTTAATTTAACTTTTATCCCTAGCAAGTATTTAAAAGGAACATTTTAACTGGTATCAAAATAAAATCTCTTATCCATGTCTACATTTGGAGTCTCAGTAATTTGTTCCCCACTATTACATGGGAGGAACTACAACCCTCAACATCTCCAATTTTTTAAATGTTCAGTACTTTTCATGATCATGGCTGCTTTCAAATTCCCAAGTTATTCAACATATAAAAGGTATGACCAACCTATAAAGTTGATCATACTTGTCTCACAAATTATCTATTTTCTTATTAATCTTTTCAAAGGGAGATTAGATCAACATATTCATTCCAAATACCTGATATACCAGTGGACACCTGAAAAATGCCATAAATCTGGTACCAGTATGATCTATTTTCACTAAGCTATTCACTTCATTCTTACGTCTGGAATATCTGATTCATTCTAAAAAGTCAGGTTTTTAGATAGTCTCACACATGTTTTCTCACAATTTTGTCAGATCTAAAAGGTTAATTATTTCCATCATAGTTTTGAGTTGTAAAAGGCTGACTTAATGATTATTTTATGGTTATTCTAACATATAAACAAAATTATAAACTGAAAAACTTTATTTACTGTTCAATTAGTTCATAAGGCCCCTTATTAAAATCCCAGCTCCTAAAATTCTTAAAACTCCAGAATTTTAATTACAAATCTGTTACCATTCTAAGAAAATATGAGTTAAATTATACCTATTACCTTTAATTAAGTATGTATCTTCTGGTAGTAGCTTCACCACAGAAAAATACAAAGTACTTTCTTCCCAGTGTTCCTAAAATTTATTTAATCTTCACAAGCAAATAAGTTAAATAATCTCCCTATTTAATGGGCAAAGAAAACTAAAATCCAAAGGCAACACCATTTGTCCAAGGACAAAAATTTAGGAAGCAGGAGAAAACAGAAATCAAATCCAGTGCTCTTAATTGTAAGTTTGCTGTTATTTTTATTACATTATGATTTCTTTCTCAGAAGTTTAGCTTCCCCTGCATTGTCACAAAGGTCAAATCACCAAAAATAATAAAACTCATACATGTCCAGTTAAATCAAATTCTCTAAGCTGGGTAACTATTCTCAGAGATGTATAGATGCCTATAATTTCTTTATAAGTAGAAATATAATAGAACTGATAATGAATCTTAATGTCAAATTAATCTCGGTGGTGTATGTACTCAATTTAAAAAAAATAAATAACAAGCTTGAGAGACTGTATCTTATATACAGTATTTAGTCAACAATTATGAATTTAGGGGGCCGGTGCTGTGGCGCAGCAGGTTAAAGCCCCAGCCTGCAGCACAGGCATTCCATATGGGTGCCCAGTTCAAGTCCCAGCTGCTGCATCTCCAATACCGCTCTCTGCTAAGGCCTGGAAAAGCAGTAGAGGATAGCCCAAGTCCTTGGGCCCCTGCACCAGCGTGGGAGACCCGGAAGAAGCTCCCTGGCTTCGGATCAGCTCAGCTTTGGCCGTTGCAGTCATTTGGGAGTGAACCAGTGGATGGAAGACCTCTCTCTCTTTCTTTCTCTCTGGGTCTACCTCACTTTAACTCTGTCATTCAAATAAATAAATAAATAAAAATCTAAAAAAAAAAAAAAAGAATGTAGATAATACTCCTAATTCAGTCTGTATTATCAATGCCAACTGTCATTTCTTTTTTTCAAAAAAATTTATTTATTTGAAAGGTAGAGTTACGGACGCAGATTTCCCACATAGGTGTAGGGGCCCAAGCACTTGGGCTACCTTCTGTTGCTTTAGCAGGTGCATTAGCAGGGAGCTAGATGGGCAATGGAGCAGCCAGGACTCGATTTGGTGCCCATAAGGGATGCCAGCACTACAGGCAGCAAGTGTCTTAACCAGCTACACCACAACTCCAGCTCCTGAAAACTGTCCTTTATAAAATACAGTACTACTTTCAAATTTTATTCATCACAATCTGATTATATTTTGCTAATTAAAAAACTATACAAAATTAAGATTTCCAAGAACTACAGATGCTCTATAAAAATTATTTTAAAACATAACATGACCAAATATAACAAAAACAATGAGGCTCCATTTTTAAATCAAGTCATATCTGCTGAGCAAATGAATTCCTCTTTAAAACTGATTTATGAGGCAGACGTTATGGCAAAAAGGGTTACACCACCTCTTGAGACGCCTGCATCCCCTACTACAGAGTGCCTGGGTCATGTCCAGGCTATACCACTTCCCATTTAGTTTTCTGCTAATGTGCCTAGGAAGCAGCAGGTAGAATGTCTCAAATACCAGGATGGAGTTCCTTACTTCTGGCTTTGATGTGGCCCAGCTGTGGCTGGGGCAAGGCACATGAGGAACAAACCAGTGGGTGGAAGCTCTCTCTGAAGATTTCTCTCGTCATTCTGCCTTTCAAATACATAAATCATAAAACTTAAAAAAAAAAAAAAAAAAAAACCTCACACACAGCAATGAGCAGCCATCAAAGGTTAGTATTAACATCTTTAAAAAATACACAATTTACTCACTATTTGGAATCAAATCTAAGGCGAATGTGTGGTCTCCTGGTCAAGCTGCTGTTTAGGAATGCTACAATCCATAATGGGGTGCCTAGGTTTGAATGTCAGCACCATTCCCAATTCCAGCTTCCTGGGAATGCTCGCCCTGGGAGGAACCAAGTGGTGGCTCAGGTAGTTGGGTCCATGACACCCACATGGCAGACGTAGATTTAGTCCCTAGGCCCAGCTGTTGTGGCATTTGGGGAGTGACCCAGTGGTCAGGGTTCTGTGTGTGTCTGCCTCTCAAATAAAATATAAATAAAACTCAAATCTGTGAATCTGTTGAAAAAAGTCATGTATTAATTTAAAAATGAAAGATTCCTAAACTGTTTATTCTTAAAATGGCAATGTAAGTAATTTTAAGAGTAGCCAGTTTCATTTTTGGTAATGTTTCAGTTTCAAACACACTACTCGAAACAATACTTCACATAAAGTGACAGTGTAATTGCTTCAGACAATGTAATTCAAAGTATCTAGAATTTCATGTTTCTATAGCCAAAAAATCAGAGTCAAATGAAGCAAGGCAAATAAATGTCTAACATATATACTATAATCTCAAACAGACAAGCTATGTGCCTACTCAATCCATGCTGAGAACAAATGTATCATACCACCATGACCACAGACCAGGTGAAATTCAGAAGACACAGACTCTTTAGGACTTCCTGTCATCGTCCATATTGCATGGAAAATCTATGGCTTAGAAATCTAACTATCTTTATAATTTAGTTTTAACTTAAATAGAAGATGTACCAAACCATATTATCATCTAAATTTTCTTATCAAAAACTCATCCAACCATTCTTGTCTTTATCAGTGACTTCTAAGCTCAACTAAGCATAGTTATGTATGGCAGTTAAGTATGAGAAGACTTGCTCCACAAGTAAATCTTACTCTATAGTGACCCAAAGTCCTACTACTCATACATATATGTCATTGTTCAAAATGGTAATTTTTGATTTTTCAGTACCCCACATCCTCCAATTCCATAAAGGACAAAAACCACTTTCTCCAATTTGTTGTAAAATATACTCTTCTACATTATAGCCACACATTCAATAATATTAACTCTGAAGTAACTTATCAACTTTCACAAATTATTCATAATTTCACCAGAACAGCTTCTTACAAATAATAGAAACTTAAAATCTTTACCATTTAAAATTTCTGAAATTTTAAACTTGATTCCAATATTAATAATAGCTTTACCACTTTTAGATACAATCATAATTACAAAAGCAACTTAGATACTCTGAATAATCACTCTAAATTTTTCTTCTATATACTTATATGTCTGACTTTCCTGAAGCCAATTAGAAGTTCATTAAAACAGGATGCTATTTTAGATATATCCACTCAACAGCCACTTGGCTTAATATTACAGACATATTTCTATGAATCCTGGAATGTATATAACAAAATTACTAATAAGAATGAGTATTACCTATTTGTATTACTTGTACAGAACATGCTGTTCTGTAGTGACATGGTAGATAACCACAAAATCTGGACTGCAAAAAGTAAGGAAGATTTCCAGGTTTTAAAACAAATAAATGAACCAAAAAACAATTTGTGGTCTATTTTACAAAGAAATTTTGAATGGATTCAGTAATTGCCATTGATAGGCTTCATTTAACCTAAAGCTAGCTTAAAAATTAATTCAACAAATCTTTTTTAAATTCTGTTAAAAACAGATATACTTTTAAACAGGCTGACAAAACAGAAAATAAAACATCTCTTCTTTGACAATTCAAAACAAACAAAAACTACTGGAATGGTTTTAAATTCCCCAAATCTCTGTACAGAAAGAGCAACCGTTAAGTTCCCTTCATATTTATAAATGCCATTGGATCATTACCCAAAGAAGAAAGCTCCATGTACCCTCTAATCAATACAGGATATCTGAATCACCCAAATGTATCTTGACGTTCATTATTCTATACAAACAACAATCACAGTTAAAATTACCACATTTTTTTCTAAAGGTCTATCCACAATGCCTTAAAAATCATTGGGGGGGGGGAGATAATTACTAAACTTTTTTCCTTTATTTCTTAATTACTTCACCCTTGAGTTGATAAATTATACTAGTAGTACTTTTTGAAATTTTAAAGTGGCCTTTTTTAACTGCAGCTGCCATGTTCAGATAGTTGAACATACTATAAATACTTGTATCTGAAATAAAAATATTTCTCTAAAAAAAAAATCCTTCAACACCATGTATAAAGCTATAATTGGGATCTTTACCACTACTACTAAATTTCTGATGACAGCAAACCCAAACCTTTACACAATACATAATTCATGCCAGTCAGTTATTATTCACAGAATCTTACAAAATCAGAGTTATTATTAGCCCTTTTTACAGATTGGGAAACAGACTCACCCATAACAATCATATAAAACACCAACTCTTCCTTTATGTTCAGACCACTTTGCAATTATTCAAGAGTACTAGGAATATTTGCTTCATATAACACTTTTTCTAAGTGTCTCAAATTTTAAAAGCTGATATTGAGTATCAACATAATTATTGTATGTATAAGTAAAAAATGAAGGCTGCCTCTTCACAAAGGGAATATACTATTCCCTTCACATTTAAATTTCATTAAAATGATTTTGAGATTCTAAAGCCCGATTTTAAAACTACCAAGCAAGCTTAGTGTTTCACTGACACTATTAAAAAAGGAAATGGTAACTCTACTACACACATTTACCTCATTATATGTTCCCTCCCCAACCCAAAATTACACTGGTGAAGTCTTAAACAGACCTTAATGTGAAATTTCTGATTCAAAAAGTTTAAATATGGCATCTATTTTTCTCCTAAAACTTGCCTCATACGTTTTATACCATACCTTTCACATTAATCAGCATACTCTAAAGATGACACACACTTGAATAAATCCTATTCACGGTTCCAATTCATCTCTGACCTTGAGACCACCAGTACTTTATGAAAACTAGTACTTAACCCACGATGGAAACATAACAATTATACAGAATTGAAGAGGTATCCTACAATGTGGTTAGTAGCTCAGAAATCTTCATCTTGGCAACTACAGATGATATTATATCCAAAGAATGGCACCATGAAAAGCATTTACATACTTTTCTAATCTGCCAGGTTTCTCTAGATCTACTTTTCTGCATTTTGAAAAATTTAACTACAATAATGAAACAGTTGAGGGCTATTTCAAATTCAAAATCACAGAGATTTAGTTTTAAAAAAACTGTCAACAGAGCTCACTTTAAGACTACAACCCACAACCCCCGGTTCCCAATCCTTTCACTCCAACAGAAAAATTTCTAGTAAAGTAGAACTACTTTAAGTAAATGCCACTATGAAAAAATAAAGCAACAACTTTATTATTTTGAAGATTAGCTAAACATGAACCTGGTTCTAAAAAAGTGCCTTTGGAAAATATAATCAAAGGATCCCAAATTTGATAAAAACACTTTAAGATTCTTTTCTCACAAATAAGTAATCATCACTAAAGTGACAATTAGAAAGCAGACTTAATAACTAGTTCCAAAATCACACCAAGAAATGACAGTTTTCCTTTTTTGCAAGAGCTGGTTTTTTTCCTTATTCTACAAAAATAATTCTGATAAAAACTTGAAAAAGGAAAGTGTCCTGCTTTAATCTCATATTTACATAAATATAAAATCTGTATATATATACCATAGAGTGAAAAACAATGATTTCCTATCAAATTTAACTTTGTTAAAAATGTTTAAAATCTTAAGTTAGTTTATGTATGTCTTAGGTAAAAATAGTTCTCAGAATTTTTTCAATCACACTTGAAATAAACTGAAAATTTTATTTTTATAACCTGCAAAATTTTCTCTGAAAAGTCCACTTCCCTGTTGATTAGAATCCAATTATTGTGATTTTATGTGAAAGCTGGCTACAGATGCTAATCAATGCCTATTTTTTAAACCTACAAGTACAAATATATACCCCATCCTAAACAGCTATAACCTGAAGTTTTGTATAAGTCTTAATACAGTATATTAACTCTCCAATCTATAGCTCAGTTCATCAGTTAAAACAGTAGTAACAAATCCTTTCCAGGTACAAGTAGAAACTACTTAAACTACAGTTTTACTCACCAAATAACCGCCAAACCAACGTTAAGTCAATTCAGTTTGATACCCAACAAGGTAAAACTTTTGAAGTCACAAGACAATAAGAAACACTGTACACAAGACTTCACATGTGCTCACCTAGACACAAAATTTTAATAATAAAAATAATGTGCTCAGAAACCTGGTGTTCCAAAATGTTTTTATAGTTGTCAATTGAAAAAAAAGTTAACCCACACACCATATTTCAATGGATAAGAAAGCACCTCAAATGGTGCCTTTTCACCCAATATACTTTTATAAGGATGAGTGAGCAATATGCTAAATGAATAAAAAGATGATGAATCAAAAACTCCAAGTTCAAATGAGAAGTCTTAACTCTCTCATCAGTATGTCACTAGGACTGTTCTGGTAAGTTGAAAACTTTCCAAGCCAAAAAAAAAAAAAAAAAAAAAAAAGTACCTCCATGAAAAACAGGTGGATTTTGAGCAACAGAACACTGATTTAAAACAAAACAAAACAATCAAACTACACTTATTGTATTTTAAACCTGAGAAACACACTAGGAACACAAATTCAGCTTACTAAAATACTTGATAAAAAAAAAAATCAATCTTCATTCCTCCTCCTTCCCAAGAAAATTAAATCAAAATCAAAACTGTTACCACTGCTTTTACTAGAGAAAACAAAATGCTATTCTTACAAGGTTTAGGTGTTCCCATAACCTGACCAGACACCATTAGCTTCTTTATTTAAAAAAATAAATGACTAAAAAAATCTCCAAGAAAACACAGCAATCCTCAGTGCATTTTTAAAGAGGCAATGATGAGTTTTGTAAATCCTATCTTAAAAATGGAGTACTGCAACCTTTGTAATAAGTTTACCAAAGCAAGATATGGAAATCCACTGAAAATTCTTGTCAAATATCTATGAAACTAGAAATTAATTTCAAATATTACAGTTAATCTTGGCGTTTAGATCAAACTCATTCCACTTCAGCCAAGTACTGAATGAAAATTTACCTAAATCACTACTTTAAAACCAGCAAAATTTGCAGTGTGGAAAGGAATACGTTCTTCAGTCTCCACCAGATTTATTGTACCTAAAGCACGTTTGCTTACTTCAACAGCTGTGAGCAGTATTCAACAACTTACATTAAATCACAAGATATATATACAGGAACGTTAGATGCTCTATGTCCAAAACGAAAACAAAAGCTACCAAAACTATGCTATCTATGTCTTCACAATCGACACTCATTCTAAGCTGGCTCAAACTTTAGAATCATTACAGCAGCCCCGACCAAAAAAACAAGAAAAACCAGTAACTGTAAGTCAGAAAGTTACAAACGACTCATAGTATCACGGTACTGCAAACATCTCAGAGGCTCGCAGCAGAACAACTTTAATTCCCCAACACATATATTCACAGAAACAACCGCAGTTTAGGAGAAAACGTTATGAAAAATACAACTCTACTGAAGTAACCTTTACTTTCCATTCACAATACTAACGTGATCGATTTATAACTGCAAAGCAGTTTTTAGCCATTACTAAAACAATCACTTCGAAAACCCATAAAACTAAGAAAAATATTTTCAACCATTGAACAAACCCTATCGCCAAAGTAAACAGAAAAACTTCTGGTGGCCAAGTCCCATCCGGCAGTAATTACTACAGATGAAAACCAACATTTTTTTTTAATTTTCATCGCCCACCAATAACAGTTTTTAATTGAACAAGGGGCAGACCACGAGATGTAGCAAAATTCGTAAATGCCTGCTAAAACTTCTGGTTTTAGGGCATTACAGGCTTTACACGTCTGCCAAATACTTGTTTTGGTAAACACGAGATGTGCCGCTAACCAACTATCAGCACACATCTAAAACCCTCCAACAGAAATGCTAGGTCTGGATATAAGAAAAGCAAAAAACCAAAAAAAGCAAAAAAAAAAAGTCTTGCCAGGGTTCCGCCGTGGCTGAATAGCCTGCTTGTGAAATGCTAATGCCACTTCGGAGCAGTTAGTCACCAGCTATTGTGTAGGGCAGGAGAAAGCCGAGCCGTCCGCGCGTGCAGAGGGAGCGAGCGAGCAAGCGAGCGAGCGCGCCGCCCTCCCTCCTCGCGCCGCTCGCGCCGCTCGCGCCGCTCCCGCCGCCGCCGCCTCGCGCGCGCCCCCGCGCTCGCGCGGCCGCGCGCGCCGGCCCCTCCTCCTCCGGCCTTGCACTGCACAACACTCATGACGTATCTTTATTTCTAGCACATTAACAAAATACCACAAATAAATTGTCCGTGGTCCCCGCGGCTCTGGGGTGCGGGTCCCCCCGGCCGCTGCCCCCCGCAGCCCCCGCACCGGCCCCTCAACCTTCCCCGTGGCCTTTGGAGTTTTCACGTTCTAGGGCCAAGTTTTTGTCTCTGTAAAAAATTGCGGGAAATTCAATTTTTATTCGACTCAGGGAAAAGTTTCTTTGCTGTGCGCCGTGAATGTCTCACCAGATTCTGGTAGGTCCTGGGATGCTCCTTGCCGGTCCAGTCGGTGCGCCGGGGCAGCAGCTGCGGGGAGAGGACGCCCCGTGAGCCCGGCCCCCGGCCCCGGCCCGCCCGCTCCCCTCCCCCGCCCGCCCCGCGCCCCGCCGGGGACCCCAAGCCCCGCGTCCCGCGCCCCGGCCGCGCCGGCGGCGGCGGCGCGGCGGCCCAGGGGCTGCAGTGCGGGGGCCCCGCTCGCCGGGCCGCCGCCGCCCTTACCTCCTTCTCGGCCACCTCGCGGATCAGCACCTGCAACAACAAAGCGGGGAGAGCTGAGCCCCGCGCCCCGGGCCGCGGCCCCGCCGCCGCCGCCGCCTCCCTCCCCCACGCCCGCGTTCGGCGAGCGCCGGCCCGGCCCGCGCCGCGCGCCGCCGTACCTGAGCCGCCTGCTGACAGGGTCCATCTTCCAGGAACCGGGCGATGAGGAAGTAGAGCTCTGCGCGGGAGAGAGGGACGGGGAGACACACAGGCTGAGCGGCCGGGCGGCGGGGGGCGGGGGACCGCGGGCGGAATCGCCCGGTGCCAGCGGCCCCGGCAGCCCCCCGACTTACCCGATCGCAGCTCCGAGAGGCCTTTCCTCTCACAAGACATGTTTATGGGTCACTTCAGGGCCGCCGGCGGGACACCCCGCCGCCGAGGGGAAGCGGGGATGGTGCCGCCGCCTGCCCTATAGCTGTCAGTGTGTGTTCACGAGCCGAGCCTCGGCTCCACCATTCAAGCAACGGCGGCGGAGGCGGAGGAGGAGGAGGAGGAAACAACAACTCTCAGGCAGCGGCTACGGCTGTAGCCGCCTCCGCCGCGGATCCTTCCGCCACAGAAAGGAGTCCGCCGCCTTCGCGGCCCCGGGCTCGCCCCGTCCTCGTCCTGCGCCCCCGCCCCCCGGCGCAAGAGGGGAGGGAAAGAAAAAAAAAAAAAGAGTGCCTCGGAGCGAGCTCTCTGCGCCCCGCACCCTGCACGGCGCGACCCCCGACCCCTCCTCGCCCGCCGCGGGTGCGATTTATTTATTTATTTCCAGTCGGAGAAGATGTCGGAGCCGAAGCCGCCGGTTGGCTGGAAGGCGCTTTCTCTGTGGAGGCCGACCGCGGGAGGGAGGGGGCCGAGGACGGCTTCGCGGAGGGATCTGACGCACAGGCAGCCGCAGCACAGGCTCTATTCAGCGGCGCTGGCTGGGGCTGAGATGGAAGTTAGTTTCTATGTAGCAGAAATAGGAAACAAATGAAGCAAAACTGCCCAAAGAGGGGAAATGCCCCGAGGATGGGTCTCACTCTCACGCGCGCACACAGGCACACGCAGAGCACTCTCACGCTGGGCAAACTCGGGACCGCGCCAGCCTGCCCGAGTTGAATGATAGTGTTTGCTTTCTGTCTCTTGCCATGTGCAAGTGTATAAATGCTGCGGATTGGCATCTGTGTAAGTCTTGTCCTGCGTTTTTTCTGCAGCCTGTGCAAGTGTGTAATTTATCGGAGTGCCGTGTATTGCAATAGTGGTTCGGGCTGCTTTTTTTTGTGAAGCGCTTGGCGTTTTGCAAACCCGTTATTTGCTGAAGCCACCTCTGCATATTTCTTTTATTACTGCCATCGCCTTAAGCGAACGTTTTTAAAAATGTGTGTGTGTTGTGTGTTTCTTTTATTGTTAAATGGGCAAAGCGAACTCCTGATTTGTACTTCACATACTCTTTTTCCTGATTACCAAAAGGCTAGTGATGGCTAATTAGGGATTTGGGATTGAAGATCCTTAAAGCTTTTATAAGTGTTTACAAGAACGGATAATGTAAACCTGCGGGAGAGGAAAAGAGGTTAATATTTATCTCTAACTGATCTGGAGGTAATTTAGTGACAGATCGATAACCTACCTAAGGACATTGAAAGAGTATACTACAGTTTAGCTAAGGTGATTAGTGATTAAATAATTTAAATTATCTGTGTATCTTGCAGTTGCAGTTCACTTCGTCATGCTAATTAATGGCTACTAATTTGAGGTGTAAACCATTCCTGTTTACAGTTAATGATGAGAAGACTTCTTGAAAGAAAACTGACGAAAAAAGAAAAAAATTAATCTTTGGTAAATTAGTATGTAATGACCGGCTTTGTATACTAAATCATACATCTGTGTTTTGCTGATGAGGATAAGGGCCTTGTTTAAAAAAAAAAAAAAACGAATATGGGTGAAACTAATGGAAACAATGGAAAAAGCCATTTGTTAGAAAACAAGGACACCAAGTGATATTTATCTCCAGATGATTTTAAGCACTTTCCAAAAAGACTTGAGAGTTCCGGTTGTTTTTTTTTTTTTTTTTTTTAAGGATTGCATTTTAAAGGGAAGCAGGATAGACGTTCTTTTGTTAACATTTAACAAAAGATCCTCCCTTAAAATTTTAGATAATAAACTTCATTTTATGGATCTAGTTTTAAAAGATTATTTGTGGGGAAAGGACCCAGAAGCCGTGCTGTGGTTTTCTGGATTGTTTCCTCAAGCCTAGTTCCCTCCTAGCTCCTTACATTCCTAGTGGGAAATGCTGCAACTGCCTAGGGCTGCACTGCAAGATTGCACGGGCGTGATACCCTGTTCTAAAACATCCAGAAATCATCACACATGTAAGAAGAAGAAGAAAAAAAAAAGCTTCAACCCTTTTGGAATAATAAGATGTAAAATTGCCTTTTGTAACTCCATCTTAATAGAATAAAAATGGGACATCACTCATGATTTGTCCTATTACAGCTGAGTTATCAGAATAACTGCTATTTATTGACATGGCTACTCTCAAATACTGGAAATATTTGTACCTTTAAGGACATTTAATTCTGGTCTAACTATATCCGGAAAATAGCTTGCTCCTAGATGGTTAGGCTTGAAAAAAAACAGTATTCTATATGCTTCTTTTGCAATTATGTTTCTGTCCATGACTGAGACTATTTTAACTTTTTAGAAAGTATTATGTTTTCAATTAATTGTGATAGTTTACATTATCAAGATATTCTTCAAAAAACATATTTTAGGAATGAAAATTTATTGCTGGGATTTTCTGGATTTGAGTTGTTTATATTAGTCTAATCCTTACTAATAGATGTTTTATCCTTGTGAAGGAAAATAGACCAAATTGTAAGGTGGAATATAAAATTATGCTGGGAAAAGTTCTCCATATAGATCCTGTGGATGTTATGTCAACATAGAAGGCTAGTATGATTATCTCATGTATGCTTTTCATTTAGAAGCCACAAAAGCTTTTTCCTAAGTATGCTAATACCGAGCTTCTAAAAAAATGTTAAGGAAAATTCCCCTTCTAAGTTTTCTGAACATGATGTTCCTATGATTTTGACTAAACTTTGAGAGTATTTATAATTTCTCTTTCAAGTATATAATTTGAAGATAATTGTTAACTCTGCCCTTGAACTAATAAATATAAGTCTAAGAAAGCACATCTTACCTGCTAAAAATTAAAACTTCTTTTCAGCCAAATAAACTGTTGCTTTTAAGCAGGGGGTGTTAAAATGAATTTTACTAAGTTCTCCAAATGTAACACATACCCCATGTAACCTTTTAAGTTCTTTAAACATAAAACACATTTCTGAAATCTGGCATTATCAGTTAGCTGTAGTGTTAATGAAGTTGTTTATTATGCATGCGTATACAAATAGTCTGTACATATCAAATAGAAGAAAATCTTGTTTGGAAGTGCTACATTTTAGTTACCAAAGCAGAGACTGTTGCAATTCTTTCTCAGCTATCTCTTTTGCATAGAAGGATGGTTCCAATTCCATTTATATCCTTTTTTCTTTGTTTAACTTTTTCATGGAGTTCAAAAATAAAATGTCAATTTTAAAAATGCCCATGACCTTTAAATAAAAAGGCTAATGAAAATCAGTAAAAGTTTGGAAAGCCAACAACTAATGTCTTTATTCAATACGTTCTCTTTAGGACAATCATAAACTTTTCTCGAAAACATAAAAGGTTCTATGAAAATCTGTTCTTTTCACTTGGTATCGCATGAAACAGGCTAACACTGGACAAATCTTTGACAAAATATAGAGACGCTGTTTGAATAAAATAATCAAATGTTGCAATTCAAGTCCTTTATGGTGCAATAAGGAATAGTATTTATAAATTTTAAAATTCTTCCACATTTATGAAATTTTGTTTCCACTAGAATGGTGAAAATACATAATTCAAAAATACCTCTACAGATATAACTCTTTATACATTAAATCTTATTTTTGTTTTGATGTAATGCTTCTTTTATAGGAAAAGCTTTAGCCTATGACATACATAAATAGAAAAACAGAAAACACTTTGGTCAAAAAAAGACCTTTCTAAAAATACCCATCTGTCCTAACAACAGACTACAACCGCCCAAAAGGTCTTATTTAATAAACCACCCTCCTCTTGTGCTATTCTCCCCAGTTTTGTGTGTTTCTACATATCAGTTTAACTACTCTCTCAACACACACACATCCTTCTTGCATCACAAAGCACGAATATTTATCAAATTTGAAGCACACACAAGCCTCATAGATGAGGCTACTTCAGAAAGTCTGTGGAAAATGGAATTAAGAGAAAATTTTGTTTAGGTGCATAAAAGTTTGGAATCCTTGCATAGAAGGAGTCTTCAAAAACTGCATAGAGAATGTATATGAATTTAAAAAAAAAACAGATTTTAAAAGTTTTGAGCCAAAATAAATTTTTAAATTCATTTTCCATGAACTTTTTGAAGTACCTTTGTACTATTTGGTGGCTACAGAAAGAATAAAGAAAACCAATATTAGTAAGCATTCCATTATTTAACAATTTTTTGTGATTTAACATTGTTAGCATTTATTTATAGCGCACTAAGAAACCTTTCTACTTAAATTTCCTTTTACTCTGTAACAAAAATTAGCTGGCTCCAACAATCATATTCCTATGTATTTAAGTGTGTTGTTAATAATTCACTCAACCTTTCCTTCCTCCAAGTTAAATAATCTGGTGGCTTAGATTTTTTTCATAGGTCTTAATTTGCAAAAGAAGTACACATCTTCATGAATTTATTTATATATTTTAATCATTTCATGAGTTTAACAGTACAATTACTAAGATTAAAGGAGAAAAACCATTTTAGAACATATTCCCCCAAGATTTGCAGCAGCACAGTGGATGAAGAAGAAAAAGCTGATCCAGATGGCAGGAAACATAAAGGAGAAGTCTGTAGGCATGTTCTATCATAGGAAGATGTTTGATGGACTGGGAGTGAGCTGAGCTGAAGAGAGAACAGGTAGACCTAGGCAACAGGGATACAGGTTCTGTGGAAAGCTGCTGCTGGTACTATTTTAAATAAAACATACTATTAGATGTGTGGTTTTAAGTTAGGATTTGAGGACAGGAGTTATGTAGGCACTTGCCTTTATGTGTACCTGAATTGATAAATTATAAGAATCTCAAAGAGGAAGGATAGTTTTGGTTATGGAAAGGGAAGAGTGAAGATTATCTGACAAATAGTGAGAAACCTCTAGATACTGAAACACTGGGAATCAAGGAAACCAAAGTAGACACTGTCAGTGGGGAAGAAACGTCAAAATGTCCAACAAGTTTGACTTGGGACTCACATTAAGTAAGGTCCAACTCATAACTCAGAATGAATCCAACCTAGATTTAAATTGACTTTAACCAACAATTGCCTTTATATTTTCTGAATTCCGGAGGAGACCTAATTGCACAACCTTATTTTTAAATTGATTTTGTTTTTCTTCTATGCTTGGCAAAAATCTTCCATATCTTTTTCTTTCCTGTAGTGGAAATACTCATGTGCGTTTATTAAAATAATGATTAACTCACTAACAAAAAGAATGAATTCTATCATAGAGTTTAAGAATTTAAATAATATTGATAACAAGTATATCTTCCAACTGAAATATACATGATAGATTTAAGGAAAGCTGATAATTTTATTTTGAGATTAGTGATCATACCTACAAATCACATTGTCCTCATCATTTTCCTGGTTACATTTGACTACATAAAAATATAGGTGCAGATGAAATGGTTATGGTGGAATATTATTAGAATTTACCAACAATGATTTGTAGACAAGCTTAGAGAACTTTAAAATGGTCTATCGTTCCCTTAACTTTGTTAAGAATATTGAGTAAGTGGAATACTAATAGAAGGAGGAAATATATTTTCTTTTTTTCCTACCATCCACATTTCTCTTGTTTGCACGTGTTCCACTTCACCCTTACTTTTGTCATTCAGTGTTTTGATTTTTTGGGTAACAGCATGTATAAGATATCCATCTTTCCCTCACATTCCTGCATTTTAGTTTTTTCCATCACTGAAACTTTAGTTTCTAATGCTAAACACATATAAATAAAATATATTTAACTTGAAAAGCAATTCCCATTTTATATTATTAGTTTGGATATGTACTAAAAACTCTAAACCATAAAGATGAATCTATATTCTTTGCTTTTTAAAAATATTAAGTCTCTTATTTTTAATTTCCCGTTATTATAAAAAAGATAAGAAAATGTATACAATTGGTGTCAAAAGAGGAAAAAACAGCCATCCATCCTACCTTCCTTCCTTTCTTCCTCCCTTCTTCCTTTTTCTGATTTTCCACAGGACGGGGGTGTGGGGGTATGAAGTGCTAAGCAAGCAGCAAACACTTTCTGCTATATGTGTGTGTGTGTGTGTGTGTGTGTGTATTTTTGTACATTACTAAATCTTTGTTATTTCAACATTTGTGACAAAGTCAATGTAAATGGTAAATGTGTCCTCTTCATGTATTAGATTTTTTACTGAGTTGAATGAATTATTGAATTTTTCAAAATTATTTTTATACCTTTCAGACTCTATTTTGTAAACCTTACAGAAATTACCTGAATTCAAATCTTATTTAATATTGCTTAATCTCACCTCTTTGAAATATTGAAGATGGGAAACACATTTTGTTTTCAGATCCATTGTACCTTTAAAATCTTCTTTAAAACAATCTATGTTGTACACATGATAGCAAATTTCCATGGCAAAACAGTGAAGATAGTTTTCTCCTAATGCCTATTTACAGGGACCAAGTCTTCTATTGAATAATAAATGCATAAGTCACTTCCTGTTTCAATCATCTAATTGATTTTTCTGTTGCACTGTTTAATCTCCTGTTCCCTTTTTACTATTAAGAATGTTTTAATATTTCTGTCTCTCTATCTCACTGTCCACTCTGCCTGTCAAAAAAAAAAAAAAGAATGTTTTAATAGAAATTTATTTTTAAATGTTAGAAAGGAAAAATAAATAAGAATTTCTGTTTACAAGTGTGGGAGACCTGAACTACCGTGAAGTTATGTTTCTTTCTCCTGTGCAAAAGTGTGTGAGTTAGAGGAATCCACAGTCAACTTCTAACATCTGGCCTTTGCCCCATATGCCATTCCTACTACCATAGTATCATCATAGCAGCACTCTTACTTCCTCTCAAGTGTCAGCAATAGAACTATCATTTAAACACTGACTTGCAGTAGTTTGACCCTCACTACGTACACTGTTCTTACACATGGAAATGCCCAATTCACCATAGGTTCATTGTAGATGCGAGAACCAATCAAGCAGCAGTGTCTCCTTCAGATGGCTACATCTGAGAGTAAAGGTTTCAATGATAGTCTGGCCAGTCTCCCAAAGTATCAATTATTAATATCTGACTTTATTTGGCAGCAATAACTCAACTTATTGAATGAAATACAAGAAGCTTTAATCAATGGCAGTACAGACCATTCAAATTTAACTGCAAAGAATTCACATTCCTGATATAGAAATAATGAATGTACTTATTAATATAAATTATGTTTTTGTGTTATAATCTAATTGCTTTTAATATAAAATGTATATATTTTACATATACTAGTAGAAATAAAGTGTGCCGGGACATTTTTAGCAGCTACAAAATAACAACGTAAAATTCTGTGAAATAATCACTTGAGTGTGATATAAAATCATACATTTTTTTAAGAAAAAGATTTAATTTTATTTATTTGAAAGAGTTACAGAAAAAGATAGAGACAGAGAGAGAATTAAGTTCTTCCATCCACTGGTTCATTCCCCCAAATGGCCGCAATGGCCAGAGTTGGGAGTCAGGAGCTTTCTCCAGATCTCCCATGTGGGTACAGGGTCCCAAGCACTTGGGCCATCCTCCACTGCCTTCGCAGGCGCATTAGCAGGGAGCTAGATCAAAAATGGAGCAGCCGGGATTCAAACTGGTACCCATATGGGATGCTGGGCCGGCGCCGTGGCTCACTAGGCTAATCCTCCGCCTGCGGTGCCGGCACACCAGGTTCTAGTCCTGGTTGGGGCGCCGGATTCTGTCCCGGTTGCCCCTCTTCCAGGCCAGCTCTCTGCTGTGGCCAGGGAGTGCAGTGGAGGATGGCCCAAGTACTTGGGCCCTGCACCCCATGGGAGACCAGGAGAAGCACCTGGCTCCTGCCATCGGATCAGCGCAGCGCACCAGCCGCAGTGGCCATTGGAGGGTGAACCAATGGCAAAGGAAGACCTTTCTCTCTGTCTCTCTCTCACTGTCCACTCTGCCTGTCAAAAAAAAAAAAAAAAAAAAAGGGATGCTGGCGCTGCATACTGAGGCTTTAACCCACTGCGCCACAGTGTGGGCCCCAGGACCATGCATTTTTAAAACACTTTTTGAGTAAGAGTATGATTTCTATGTTTTAAAAAGAATTAATGACTAACTTCTAAAAGGTTGCTTTCAGTTATACAATATTAACCACGGAGAGATTCGGTTCAACAAGTCTTCTAGGCACAATTATATTGAAACTTACAAATTAGATTCAAGAGTTGCATTGACTCAAAAGAATTTTGTAGTGTATACGGTTTTTCCCTTTAGTTTTCTGTCTTAAGTTTCAAACATGTAATGCTATTCTTTAAAAGTTTAATTCTTTTTTCTAAGATATTTATACCCCAACACATTAATATATAGAGCTAAGAAATTAAGGCACCTCAACTTGGGAGTACAATAAAACCTTTTTGTTGTAGAATAAGTTCAAAAAAGTAAAGCAAACAGAAAAATAACCCTCCACCCCCAAAGCACCCAAATCCTAGCATTCACAGTTATCTCCATTTTGAAATCTGGTTTCATCTTCTCAACCGCCACCTTCCTTCTTGAATATTTTAAAGTAAATCTCATCATTACTCTTGTAATTAACTTGATTACTAGCTAGGTATTTGGTGTAGTGATTAAGAAGTGTGAATTCCTGTCATTTACATAGAAGACCTGGATTGAGTTTCTCGTTCATAATTTTGGTCTGTCCTATCCCCAGCCATTGTAGGCATTTGAGAAGTGAACCAGCAGATGGAAGTTCTCTGTGTCTCTTTGTCTCTCTTTCTCTGTCTCTCAAAGTATAATATAAGAAAATATTTTTATTAAAACAACAATAATAATTTGGTGGATCCTTCAGAAACATATTCATAACTAACTTGGTTCTTTTATTGATTGATTGACTTTTTTTTTTTTACTAACTCATATATTAAATTTTTGTTGGGGCACTTATCATATTCTAGACTCTGTATTAAGCCTTGAAGTTGATTGGCTAGACAGTTCATTAGGACTCTTTTTTTCAGAAGTTCTCAATGATCAGAAATATAAACCTCTAACAAATAGGGTCATATCTCTCAACTACTTAAACCCCACCCATGACACTTCATGACTCCCAGATAATCCTTAGTGTGACAAGTGAGGTCCTTCAGAATCTATCACCATCAAACTCCCCACACTCAACTTGAACCACTGCACCACAGCCACTTTAAACACATTTTATGTGGAGATATTTTGTTTTCTAAATATGTCTTACTCTTTTTACACATGCTGGTCTCTCTGCTATTTTCATCTCCAAACCAGGCCAATTCTCATGCAGTTTTCAAAACACAACCTGATCATTGCCTCTTTAGAATACCTTACATTATGCCTCTCCTCCTAGCAAACAACTAAGTGTCCTACCAGAGGAACTTCTGTGTCTTTCCACACCAGCATAGCATTTAGATACGTTATAGTTTTATGCTATTCTCACTCACTAACTAAACTAAGTGTTTTTATGACAATCCTTGAATTTTGGATTTCTGTATTCCCATTATGTGGAGAAATTCAGAATATACAATGGGCATTTAATATATTTTTTTAGTGTGTGTGTATGTGTGTGTGTGTTTGTGTCGAGACATGTTTTTTTTTTAAAAGAATATACTATAGTCCTTTCTGGAAGTATGCTAGGGTGATTCCTAATGATGACCCCGGTGTGCCAAAATTTTATAAGACTAACAGAAGCATATGGATTCTTTGGTAGTTTTTCATTGGAGAGAAGGAAACAATACACGTGTTGTATTTAAAAAAAATCAGAGTATTATGTGTAATCTTTTATCACTCTACCCTTTCAGGTTGTTTGCAACAGTATAATTTAAATATAAAATGAAAGGATGATATGATTGCCAAAAGGTTGCAGAACACAAAATAATGGCCCAGAAGAAAGAGGCCTAACCTAAGGTGATGGGCATCAAATTCCCTTTTCCCCCTTCATATTTCCTCTTGCCACTTAATTTTTTTTTGTTTGTTTTCACAGGCAGAGTGGACAGTGAGAGAGAGAGAGACAGAGAGAAAGGTCTTCCTTTGCCGTTGGTTCACCCTCCAATGGCCGCCGCGGCCGGCGCGCTGTGGCCGGCGCACCGCACTCATCCGAAGGCAGGAGCCAGGTGCTTCTCCTGGTCTCCCATGGGGTGCAGGGCCCAAGCACTTGGGCCATCCTTCACTGCACTCCCAGGCCACAGCAGAGAGCTGGCCTGGAAGAGGGGCAACTGGGTCAGAATCCAGCGCTCCCACTGGGACTAGAACCCCGTGTGCCGGCACCACTAGGCGGAGGATTAGCCTGTTGAGCCTGGTGCTGGCCGCCACTTAATATTTTTAAAATATTTATTTATTTATTTGAAAATCAGAGTTACACAGAGAGGAGAGAGAGAGAGAGAGAGAGAGAGAAGTTTTCCATCTACTGGGTCACTCTCCAATTGACCACAGTGGCCAGAGGTGAGCTGATCCGAAACCAGGAGCCAGGAGCTTCTTCCAGGTCTTCTACGTGGGTGCAGGGGCCCATCTTCTACTGCTTTCCCAGGCTATCGCATAGAGCTGGATCAGAAGTGGAGCAGCCAGGTCTCGAACTGGCGCCCATGTGTGATGCTGGCACTGCAGGTGGCTTTACCAGTGATGCCACAGCACTGGCCCCACAACTTAATATTAATATGTTTTCTTAGTACATTTTACCTACATGTCTTTTATCTCATTATTTGGTGTTTTTTTTTTTTTATTAAGGATCATAGGGAAAACAAACATATATGTAGAGATTTGACTGGATATCAAGTAAATGGAATGGTGCATCGGCAGAGCTCCTGTAATTTCGGCAAGTCCTCAGAGAGGATCACAGAATTTTAAAGCTGGAAAGGACCCAAGAGATTATCTAGTCCAAATCCCTCCTTTTCAAGATCTAGCCAGTCTTGCAATCTTTCTGGTATTACTGGTTAAAGGGTAGGGTTGCTAAATAGCTAAAAAAGAATCATTTATCATGGAGGAGTCAACATGACTTCACATGGTTTCACTAAGCTATTTCAGGGGATAAATAAACATGACTAAGGAGATTTGGAGAGAAAGTTTATATTTAAACTTTCAGAAAGCTTCTCAACAAGTTCCTATATCAGAGACAATTTAAATAATCCCCATAAGAAATTGGCCTAGAGAAAAAGAAGAAATTTGAGTAGTTAATAGTAGACAGACAAGAATCAAATCCTAATCCCATCTCTTACTGAATAGCCTTGGGGAAATTATTTCACCTCATTTAGTATAATTTTCCCTACAAATAATATAAGAACAGTGAATTTACCTAATTCTCAGAACTACTGTGAAGATTGAATGGAATAATACTTTTTGGAATAAAAGCTAGCATATATTGAGTACTTACAATATGTCAGACACTCTCCTAAGAGTTTAATAAATATTACTTCATTTAATTCTCACAAGGCCCCAAAGAGGAAGGTACTGTTATTATCAGCCTACTTTAAAGAAGAGAGAACCAAGACAGAGAGTGCTAAAGTAACATCTCCTGAATCATGGAGCTATGGCTTAGTAAACCATGGAATCAAATTTAGGAGGTCTGGCTCCAAAATCCTTACTTTTAGCCAATCAATCTTTAATTCTTGTGCTATTATATGCATAAATCCTTTACCATGCAGAAGAACCAGGTATACAATAAAAGGCTTAATAAATGTTACCTAATGGGGCTAGCGCTGTGGCGTAGTGGGTAAACCCGTTGCCTTCAGTGCCGGCATCCCATATGGGCGCCAGTTCGAGACCCAGCTGCTCCACTTCTGATCCTTGGGCCCCTGCACCTGCGTGGGAGACCTGGAAGAAGCTCCTGGCTCCTGGCTTCGGATCAGTTCCGCTCTGGCTGTTGCGGCCAATCGGGGAGTTAACAAGCAGATAGAAGACTCTCTCTCTCTGCCTCTCCTCTCCCTGTGTAACTCTGACTTTCAGAGTTATAAATAAATGAATCTTTAAAAAACAGTTACCTATTACTATTTTTATACTTTCTCATTTGAAAAAAGAATGGAATGTCTAATACTAACTGAAGACCTCTATGCTTGAGGCATTCTCTTTACAACCAGCCTAGAAGGCCATATTTAGCCTTAGTTTCCATAGCTTAATCATGCTCAGAAGCCAGTGTGGAACATAACCGTGATTCAGGGAACCTCGATCTTTGTCCAAAGCCCATGGTCTTTCCCCCAAATTCCAGCTTGCACTGTCCTTATTTGGATTTGCCATCTTTGTTCTTCTTCCTCTACCAAAAACATACTTAGTATATTAGTATTTATGTATATAAGATATAACGAACATACACACATTATATCAATATTATATTTGACCTATGGGTGAGCAAAAGTTAGTAAAGAGTAAATAAAGAGTGGCAAGCAAGGAAATAAGTTGATGAGATTATGAAGAAAGGACACCAGTCTAATTTCATGTTTTAGAACATAATGGGGCATATGAATACACATTAAAGTTTATTAATTTTCAATTGACAATAAGCTTTTTTGGGGAGAATGTATAGAGGAAAAACTAATTTTTCCAGAATTTCTATACCATAATTATGTTAGTTTTTCATGACAGTGGGCAGGTTTACAAAAAATTCATGGAAAATTCATAGTATCACAAAACAAAACTCTTTTAATTCCATTTTCTCACAAACTTTCTGAAAAACCCTTGTATGGTATGATAAAATTAATCTAAATTTTGGATAAAGAAAAAATTTTAACCCAAACTGCTACTGTTTAGCTATTTGCTTATATTTCAGTCATTTAAGAACTTTAAGCTATATATTCCACATTTGTAAGATGGAAGTGATAGCACTTACCTTTTAGTGTTATAAGAACTGACAATTGCTCATAAAGTATGATTTTATGCAATTATTATTATTATAATAATTACTGATAAAAAAATCTTTGATTTAACCCAAGAACAGAATGGTCCATCTGAATAATCAAACTTTCTATTTTATATAAGCTAACAAGTTGTGCAGTTATCTTCAATATTACCAAACTTTCCTCTTAGTAAAAATTTCCAGATTGATGTTATCTAAATCCTCTTGTTCTACTTTAGACCAATTTGCTGTTTTTTGAGTTGGTTGAGACAATGCAATATCCATATAATAAATTCTGTTTGGCTTTTGCCATTTGTGAGGAAAGGTACCATGACTAACCAACATTCAGAGGCTGATTGGGTACAGCATCATTTTAATTAACACCAAAAACAACCTATCATAGTTGACAATTCCTTCAACAATCAGCTTCATTTTTCATTATAATTAACACAAAAAAGGTTGGAATAATCTTATGACTTTATATACACTGCTATAGATTTCAAGCCTTTTTCTGCTTTTCCATCCTACTCTTTCACTTGGATTTCTCTCCTCTAGTTTTACTTGTATTCTCTCTATTTTATTTTTAAATAAAATATATATATGTATACATATACATACATACAAACATATATTATATCTTAAGGGTATACTTTTATGATTCTTTATCAATGTATGTACCATGTAATTGCCGCTCAGATCAAAATATAGTGAATTTACATCACCTATAGAATGTCCTCAATTACCTTCCCAAAGGTAACAACTGTTCTGAATTTTATCATCACAAATGAGTTTTTTCTATTCTTGATCATCATGTAAATAAATCATTCAGTATGATATTGTTTTGTGTCTGACTTTTTTCCCCAAATACACAATTTTGATATTCATCCATGTTATTGCAGGAATCATCACTTATATTTTTGTAGTGCTATATAGTGTTTCATTGTGTGAATATGCCATCATCTATTTATACATTTACCTGTAGAATTTTATTTGTTCCCTGTTGGGGGCTGCTACATATAAGATGGCTATTATGTATAGACATAATTAATTGAATGATTGTTATGTACAAGCTTTTTTTGGAAATATGTACCTTTTCTTTTGAGTATATGCATAGGAATGGAACTGATTAATTTGAGGTCAGGTATTTATGGCTTAATCAAATAATACCAAATATTTTCAAGGTGATTGTTCCATTTTATCTTGTTATGAGCAATTTGTAAGCCTTTCAAAATGTCAACATTTGATATTTTTAGTCTTTAATTTTAGCAGTTCTGGTGGATGGGTAGTAAGTAGGATCTCATTGTGATTCTAATTTGCATTTCCCTAATAAGCAATTGATTAATCAATTCTAGATTTATTTGAAGATATAAAAGACCTAGGATGGTCAATACAATTTGAAGAATAAGATAGTTGGAAGACTTACACTACCAAGTTCTGACACTGACCATAAAACTGTCATTGCAAAGAAAAAGTGAAACAGAGAATTCAGAAAGTGGACTCAAGCATGGTGGTCACCTGATTTTCAATTATAATGCCAACTATTCATATGATGCAACCACATTTTTTAATATGAAGACACAGTTGCAACAGGACTCTGTGTGTAGCCTTTTTGGTGGAATGTTTAGGTTTCCTGAAATAACCTATGCATTAGCTATAATAAAAAGCAAATACAACTACTACACTCACATTCTTTGGACATAGATGAGCATTCCACCTGGTGCCACTATGTCCCAGCCACTAAAGCATTAAAGAGTAATCCACTGCTGCTATAGGGAGCACTGTGCTCAGCCTACCTAGGTCCACTGGGTGTTATTGTTCATGTGTGGGCCTTCAGATCTGATGGGCATGCCACATCTGTGGCTGTACAAGGTGTCCTGATCCGCTAAATCCTACCAGAAGGCCCCACCCACCATGCAACATGGGGAAATTGACAGATTATATGCACCTACAACTGCAAATGCTGCACCCAGAAATGCTACCATACCCACTCAACTAAGAGAATTGCATGAAGTTGATGGATCCATCTCACAAATACCTGAAGTCTAGATAAATAAATCAGAGAAATTGAGAAATCAATTAATGATGTGAATGAGAAATTCAGCAGATATAGATAATTAAAAAAGAACTAAACAGAAATCTTGGAGCTAAACAGCTCAATCAATAAAATTAAAAATACAGTTGGGAGGGGCCAGCATTGTGACACATCTGGTTAAGCCACCACCTGCAACAACAGCATCCTATATCAAAGCAACAGTTCAAGCCCTAATGGCTATACTCCTGATCTAGCTCCCAGCTAATGTGCCTGGGAAAGCAGCAGAAGATGGTCTAAGTGCTTGCCTTGCCACCCACATGGGAGAACAAGGTGGAGTTCCAAGCTCCTGGCTGTTTTGGCCATTTGTGAAGTGAACCAATGAGTAGAAGATTCCTCTTTCTCTTTTTCTCTCTGTATGTCTCTGTCTCTTCTTCTCTCAGTGTGTAACTCTACCTTTCAAATAAATAAACAAATCTTTAAAAAGCTACAGTTGAGAGCCTCAATAACAGACTAGATTAAGCAGAAGAATTTCTGGGGTTGCAGATGGGTCTTTTGAAATAACCCAGTCTAACACACACACACACACAGAAACAAAACTTAAAAAAAAAAAAAAAACACAGAAAAAGCCTACAAGACCCATGGGACACTATTAAGTGAAAAAATGTTTCATTATGGGGCTCCTAGGAGAAGCAAAGAAAAATAGCAAAGAAAACCCATTTAACAAAATAATAGCTGAAAACTACCCAAATCTTGGGAAAAACAGATATCCATGTCCAGATAGCTCAAAGCACTCCAATTCATTTGACCATAAAAGGTACTCTGCAAGTCACAGTATAAGTCCAACTGCCAAAAGTTCATGACAAAGATAACTCTAAAAAACAGTATGAGAAAATTGACAAGTAAAATATAAGGGGATCACTATTATACTAACAATAGATTTCTCATGAAAACCCTAATATCCCAGGCAGTCCACACAGCAGAATCATAGAATGAATATTGCCTTAAATAGCACTCTGAACTCAGAATCAGCCCTTAAGGCATTCTGGCTGAGAAGCCCATGAGAACATTTCAGGCATGGAAAGCAAAGAAATTGTGGCAAAAAAATGTCTTAGATGAAGGATGTTGGTGGGGCCCCAGTGGAAAGAAGTGGTCATCAAAGAAGGATGTACTTTTCTCTGAAGGGAGGAGAGAACTTTCACTTTGCTTATGGCCTTATCTAAATGCTGACAGAGTTTGAGGATTCAAAAGGCTTCCATAGACTAGGCAGTTCATGTCAAGAGCCTCAGGTGATCACTGACATCATATATAATAGTGTTAATGGTTAAATTAACAACAAGAGTCACTATGCATGAACTTCCCATGCAGGACCCCTGTCCTCAAAGAGTTGTATTGTAATTATGTCTAAGTGCTTACAAAAGACGTATCATTCTTGGTGCTTCTTTAAAGTTAACTAATTTTCTAAAAAAAAATTAGTGAAATTAATTCAAGATGCAATGACTTTGAACAGCCCTTGTCTCAGCTGTTGAGGAACATTTTTTGTTTGTTTGTTATCTTTGCTTTTTTTGTGCAAATTGTTGAACTCTTTACTTAGTATAGAATTGGCCTTCTGTGTATAATGATAATCAAAAATGGATCTTAGTGGAGAATGGGAATGGGATGGGAAGGAGGAGGAAGGGTGGGAGAGTGGGAAGAATCACTATATTCCTAAAGTTGTGCTTATGAAATCCATAAAGTTTGCATTATTTAAATAAAAAGTTTCTTTGAGGGAAAAAACATAAAACAAAACAAAACAAACACACACACAAACTTTATATCCCAGAACTGGCGTGGCATAGTGAGTAAAGCCATGGCCTGTGATGCTGTATCCCATATGGGTGTCAGATCATGTCCCAGCTGCTTCACTTCCGCTCCTGCTCCCTACAAATGTACCTGAGAAAGTAGTGGAAGATGTCCCAGATGTGAAGGCACCTGCAACCCACATGAGAGCTGGCAGAAGCTCCTGGCTCCTGGCTTTGGCATAGCTCAGCCCTGGTTGTTGTGGCTATTTGGGCAGTGAACCAGCAGATGGAATCTCTCTCTCTCTCTCTCTCTCTCTCTCTCTCTCTCTCTGCCTTTCAAATAAATAAATAAATTTAAAAAGAGAAAAAATCTTACAGCCTAGGGGAGAATGACATGATATGTTAAAAATTCTGAAATGAAAGAACTGCCAAGCAAGAAAAAACATCCTTCAGAAATGATGAAGAAATAAAGCCCTTCCAAAACAAATGAATAATGAGGGACTTCATCACTACAAGACTGGTCTTACAACAAAAGCTCAAGGGATTTCTGCATCTACAAATGAAAGATGATAACTGCTACAATAGTTAGTGCTATGGTACAGCAAAAGCAGTACTAAGAAGGATGTTTATAGCAATAAGCACCTATGTTAAAAATATTTCTATAAACAGCCTAATTTTACAGCCAAAGGAACTAGCAAGACAAACCAAACCCAAAATTAGTAAGAGTAAATAATAGCAAAGAACAGAGAAGAAATGAATCAAACACAGACACAAAAAGCAATACATAAGATCAATTAAATGAAGATCTGAATTTTTTTAAAAGATAAACAAAATTAACAAATCTTTGACTAGACTGACCAAGAAGAAAGAGAGAAGGCCCAAGCAAATAAAATCAGAGTTGGAAAAGTAGACATTAAAACTGATGCCACAAGTGATAATTAGGGATTATCACTAATAACTGTAAGCCTACAAATTCAAAACCTAGATAAAATGGATTAATTTATGAGTAAATATGTCCTATCAAAATCCAACCACAGAAGTATAGAAAACCTAAGTGGAACAATAATGAGTAATGAGATTGAATCAGTAGTAAAAAGACTCTCAAAAAGAAAACCCTAGGAACCAAATGTTTCACTGCTGAATTTTCCCAAACTTTTTAAAAATTAATTAATTAATTTATTTTTTAAGGAATGGAAATTTCATATGTACAACTTTAGGGATATAGTTATTTTTCTCACCATGCCCACCCTCCCACCCACACTCCTACCCCTCCTCCTCCTTCTCCCCTTCCCAGTCCCATTCTCCATTAAGGTTCATTTTCAATTAACTTTGTACACAGAAGACCAACTCTATACTAAATAAAGAGTTCAACAACTTGCACACACACACACACACACACACAACACTGTTTGAAAACAAGTATCACTGTTAACTCTCATAATTCATTGAGGACAGAGGTCCTGCCTGGGGAGTTAGTGCACAATGACTCTTGTTGTCAATTTAACAGTTAACACTCTTATGTATGACGTCAGTCACCACCCGAGGCTCTTGATATGAGCTGCCTAGTCTATGGAAACCTTTTGAGTCCACAGACTACATCAGTATTTAGACAAGGCCATAAGCAAAGTGGAAGTTCTCGCCCCACTTTAGAGAAAAGTATATCCTTCTTTGACGGCCATTTCTTTCTGTTGGGATCTCACTCACAGAGATCCTTCATGCAGAGTATTTTTTGCCACAGTATCTTGGCTTTCCATGCCTAAAATGCTCTCAAGGGATTTTCAGCCACACCAGGAAGCCTTAAGGGCTGATTCTGAGGTCAGAGTGTTACTTAATACATTTGCCATTCTATGAGTCTGTTGTGTGGACTGCTTCCCATGTTGGAACAGTCTCTCCTTTTTAATTTTGTCTATTATAATTATCTGACACTTGATTCTATTTATATGGTTACTTTAACACATAATCCTATCTATATGTTCACTTTAACACTTAATATGATTACTTTAATACTTAAGATGATATTTTTATCACCCAGCTTAATGGGATTGGGGTCCCATGACAAGTTTTTAAACTGTACCCTTAGAAGTTAGTCCTTAGGAATGTATGCAGAACTATACAGCTTTATAGTTGCAAACTTCCTCCTCCTCCTCCTCTTATTCCCACTCTCATTTCTTACAGAGATCCATTGTCAATTAACTTTATACACATATGATTAACTCTATGTTAAGTAATGAATTCAACAAATAGTATGAAGAGAAAAAAATGAAAAATCAAAAAATTGCTTCTTCTACAGTAAAGACAAGGGCAGCTCATGTCATCTCTTCTCAGAGTGTCAATTTCACTTCTGCAGATTTCATTTTAGGTACTCTATTCATTCTCGCAGATAAGGGAGAACATATGGTATCTGTCCTTTTGGGACTGGCTTATTTCACTAAATATGAAGCTTTCCAGATTCATCCATTTTGTTACAAATGACCGGATTTTTTTTACTGCTGTGCAGTATTCCATAGTGTACCATAATTTCTTGATCCAGTCTTCAATTGATGGGCATTTAGGTTGATTTTATGTCTTAGCTATAGTGATTGAGCTGCAATAGACATGGGGGTGCAGATAACTCTTTTATTTACTGATTTCATTTCCTTTGAGTAAATTCCAAGGAGAGGGATGCTATTCTCAAACTATTCCAGAAAAATCAAAAGGGAGGGAAATATCCCAAACATGCTAGTAGGCCAGAACCATACAAAGACATAACAAAGAAAACCATAGACCAATATGCCTGGTGAACATACATGCAAAAATTCTCAACTAGATTCCAGAAAACTGAACCCAAAGTACATAAAAAAGGTAAAGCACCAGAACCAAGGTGAGATTTATCTCAGGAATGCAGTTATACAACATACACAAATTAATAAACATTATACATCATATTATAGAAGCAGAATGAACTCATTAGATACAGAAAAGTAATTCAAAAAAATTAAGCAAACGATAAAATTTTCAACAAATTAACAATGAAAGGAAGGTGCTTCAGCACAAGAAAGGCCATATCTGTCAAACCTGTAAGCCAACACCATATTGAAAGTGAAAAGTTGGAAATATTTCCTTTAAGATCTGTAGTATGTCAAAGATGTCCACTTTCACCATGGTTATTCAACACAATGCTTGGAAGTCTTAGCCAGAGCAATTAGACAAGAAAAAGAAATAAAGGGCATTTAAAGAGAAAAGGAAGTAGTCAAATTCTCACTGTTTGCAGGAGACATGACTTTATATACAGAAAAATCTGAAGACCATTAGAACTGATAAATAACTGTAGTAAGGTTGTATGACACAAAACAAACCTATAAAAATCATGAGCATTTTTAAACACCAATAATGAATTTGCAGAGAAATAAGAAACATGATTTCATTCACAATAGTGCCCCCCAACACACACACACACACACACACAAATACTTTGAAATAAATTTAACTGAAGTGAATAATTTTTGCAATGAAAATGATAAAACCATGATAAATTGAGGAGGACACACACAGAAAGTTCCATGTTCATTGATTAGAAAAAGTAATATTGTTAAAATGTCTATACTACTACATGTAATTTACAGTCTCAATATAATCTCCATTAAAAATACTAATGCTTTCTCCATAGAACTATAAAAAAGCTTAAAATTCACGTGGAACACAAAGATCTCAATGGGCAAAGCAGTCTTGAACAACACGGTGGAGGCATGAAAATACCTGCTCTCAAATGGATTATGTAAAGTAAAGCAGATTTTGCACAGCAAAGGAAGTATCAACAGAGTGAAAAAGACAGCCTGCAGAATTGGAGAAAATATTTGCAAACTATTCACCTAATAAAAGATTAATACCCAGAATATATAATAAACTGAAAAAAATTTAGTATCAAAGAAAAGATACGATGAAGAAAAGAGCAAGTGATCTGAATACTTATTTTTTTTATTTAATAAATGTGAATTTACAAAGTGCAACTTTTGTATTGTTGTGGCTCCCCCCGCCCCGCAACCTCCCTCCTTCCCACGGCCCTCCCCTCTCCCACTCCCTCTCCCATCCCGCCCTTCATAGAGTTTTCATTTTCAATTACTTTCATATACAGAAGATCAACTTAGTATACACTAAGCAAGGATTTCAACAGGCAGCCCTCACACAAACGCACAAGGTATAGGGTATTGTTTGACTAGTAGTGTTGTTTTTAAGTTTCATAGTAAAACACATTAAGGACAGAGATCCTACGTGGGGAGCCTGTACCCAGTGACTCCCGTTGTTGATTTAGCAATTGGCGCTCTTATTTATGGCGTCAGCAATCACCCGAGGCTCTTGCCATGAGCTGTCTAGGCTATGGAAACCCCTTGAGTTCACCAACTCTGAACTTGTTTAGTCAAGGCCATATCACAGTGGAGGTTCCTTCCTCCCTTCAGAGAAAGGCGCCTCCCTCCTTGATGGCCTGTTCCTTCCACTGGGGTCTTGTTCACCAAGATCTTTCATTTAGATTGTTTTTGCCACCGTGTCGTGGCTTTCCATGCCTGTGAGACTCTCATGGGCCTTTTAGCCAGATCCGAATGCCCCAAGGGTTGATTCTGAGGCCGGAGTGCTGTTTTGGGCATTTGCCATTCTATGAGTCTGCTGTGTGTCCTGCTTCCTCCGCAGGATCATTCTCTCCCTTTTAATTCTCTCTTTCATTATTAGCTTACACTGGTTTTGTTTGAAAAATCTCTTCGACACTTTACCCTATCTTTTTTGATCGGTTGTGTGCTTATACTTATCACTTTACCAAGTGCGCTGGCATTGGTACATGCCTCCTTGATAAGATTGAGTTGAAATCCCCTGGCACATTTCTAGTCCCACCATTGGAGGTAAGTCCGAGTGAGCCTGTGCTGAGCTGTATATCTCCTCCCTCTCTTATTCCCACTCCTATGTTCAACAGAGATCACTTTTCTGTTAATTTTTAAACGCCTAAGAATGATTGTGTATTGATTACAGAGTTCAACCAGTGGTATTAAGTAGAACAAACCGAGCAAAAACAACAACAACAAATACTAAAAGGAATAAAATAATAAGTTGTTCCTCAATAGTCTAGACAAGGGCTGATCATGTCATTGTCTCTGATAGTGTCCATTTCACTTCAATGGGTATCATTTTAGATGCTCATTTAGTTGCCATCGATCAGGGAGAACATATGATATTTGTCCCTTTTGGACTGGCTTATTTCACTCAGCATGATATTTTCCAGCTTCCTCCATTTTGTTGTAAATGCCCAGAATTCCTTTTTTTTTTTTTTTTTTTTTTTTTTTTTTTTACTGCTGTATAGTGTTTCATAGAGTACATATCCCATAGTTTCTTTATCCAGTATCCGTTGATGGACATTTAGGTTGCTTCCATGTCTTAGCTATTGTGAATTGAGCTGCAACAAATATTGAGGTGCAAATGGATCTTTTTTCTCCCCTTTACTGAATAGATACTTCTTAAAAGCACATTTGTAAAAGGCCAACAAATACATGAAAAAATGCTCAGCAGAACTAATCATCAGGGAACTGCAAATCAAAACCATAATGAGATATCACCTTATTCTGGTTAGTACAGCTCTAATAAAAATACAGAAAATACTAAATGCTAGTGAGCACACATAGAAAGAGGAACTCTGATACACTGTTGGTGAGAATGTAAATTAATGCAATATTTGTGGAAAATAGTATGAAGTTTTGTCAAAAAATTAAAATAGAACTATCATATAATCCAGGAATCTCACTGCTTTGTATATAGCCCAAGGCAATGGAATCAGTCTTTCAAAAGAGACATCTGTACTCTTATATTTATTGTAGCATTATTCTCAATAGCCAAGATACAGAATTAACTGGTATCCATAAACAGATGGGGATAAATGAAATGTGTCATATATATAATGTTTTTATATATATCATGTTTTATATATATAATTTATATGTATAATAGAATATTATTAAGTCATAATAGAAATTTATTAGTTTGCTGCAACATGGATGAAACTAGAGGACATTATATTAAATGAAATAAGCCAGATGTAGAAAAATACATACATGTTTTCATTCATATGTAACAGCTAAATAAGTTGATTTTATTAAAGTAGAAAGTAGAATAGGGGTTATAAGAGGCTAGGAAGGGTTGTGGAAAGATGAGACTAGAAAGAGGTACAAAAATATAGTTAGATAAGAATTACGTCCCATAGCACAGTAGCATGACTATGTTTAATGATTTATTGTATATTTCAAAATAGCTAGAAGTAAGGATTTTGTATGTTTCCAACACAAAGAAATGAGAAATTGTTGAAATTATAGATATGCTAATTCCCTGATTTGGTCATTACATATTATATATAGGTACCACAATGTCATATTGTAATTAGTGAATATGCACAATTATGTACTAATAATTACAATAATAATAATATAAATAGATGATAAAATAAATACTATTTCTCTTTTTAAAAGAAGTTTGTCAATAGAAACACTACGCAAAATAAGGTCTCCCTGCCTACCCCCTGAAGAACTGGTTGTTACTATTAAGAGAAGTAGCTTCCAGGAGCAAGTTATAGGACAGTTAACGTCTCATGTTTGGGAAAATGAATACCTCATTTCCCACTTGCAAAAGCCAGAAATCAGTTCCATTAATTTAGTCTGTATTTGGGTTATTTCTTGTTACACTTGATTTTTTTAAAAAAAAATATTTATTTATTTATTTGAAAGGCAGAGGCAGAGAGAGAGGTCTTCCATCCACTGGTTCACTCCCCAAATGGTTGCAATGGCTGGAGCTGGGCCTATCTGAAGCCAGGAGCCAGGAGCCTCTTCCAGGTCTCCCATATGGGTGCAGGGGCCCAAGGACTTGGGCCATCCTCTACGGCTTTCCCATCCCATAGCGGGGAGCTAGATTGGAAGTGGAGCAGCCAGGACTTGAAACGGTGCCCATGTGGGATGCTGGCACTGCAGGCAGCAGCTTTACCTGCTATACCACAGTGCCGGCCCCTGTACTTGATTTTTTAAAAAAGTAAGAGTTTATTATTCTTAGTGACAAGTTGTATTTTCCAAAGAGAGATGTCAAAATCTCCCATCCCACATGCTCTTTGGCAATCTGACCTTGCCACTCCCCTATCAAGAGGAGACTCTATATTCCTTCCCTTTGAATCTGCTCCAAACAAAACAAACTGCTCCAAATAACAGAAAATGGGAGAAGTGGTGGCAGATAACTTTTGAGGGTAGGTCATAAAATGTCATACTACTTCTATACAGTTCTCCTTAAAAGCTCACTGTAGGGATACTCTCTTTCAGTGAGAGCCTAAATGGAGAAACCACATAAAGGAGATTCAGCCAGTGGCTCCAACTGAGCCTAATCTTCATGTCATCTCAGCACAAGCACCAGACCCATGGGAGGAGCTTCCGGGCAATTCCAGTTGCCAACCCTTTGGTTCACGCCCAGTAATTTCAGATTTATTAATTTTGTAGAGTAGACATGACCCATTGCTGATAGTACGAATTTCTAAACTAAATAAAATGATTATTGTATATGTTCTAAGTTTGGAATAGTTTGTTTTGCAGTAACAGCAACTGGAATTTTGCTGTTAAACAAATACTGGAAATATCCAGGTATTGGCATTTTCCTGAAGAAGGTCACTGTGCTTGGCAATGACAACACAAAGGTCACCATGGGAAAGAATTAAGTTTATTCTACAGCATGGATCAGAGGTCTGATTCTTATTGCAGAACCATCCCTGATTATAGAACCTTGAATTGTGTCTCCCATTCCACCCTTGCAGAGCAGCTCAGAACTGTAAACTTCCATCTGAGAAATCACTAGGAGTTCTTCAGAGGAAAGATGGAAGATTGCTGGTTGGAATAAAAACAGGGTTGAATGAGTTCCAGAAAGCAGGGTTCTCAAACTTGTGGGCGACAATCTGAGGAAGAAGCCACCTTCAAAAGCCCAGCTGGAGTCAAGGTGCCGAGGAGTAGCTGAGAGGAGCCCCCTCGGGGAAGAAGACAGCTGACCGTCAGCTGAAGAATTCTGAAGCAGCTCCCAGGAAGAAGGAGGTGGTGGTGTTCCTCTGCTGGGAAGCTCCCTTCAAGAACCGACAAGCGCGAGACTCCTGGAAGCGGAGATGGTGGCAGTACCAGTGAAGCACTCCTCCTAGGAAGAAGAGGGCCTGTGCTGACCCCACTGTGGAAAGCAAGGAATGAATAGAATAAGCATAGAATGGAAGTTAAAGTGATGTTGCCTGAAGAATTAAAACCACGGCTTGCTGAGTACTGGGAGTTAGGAACCAGGCAGAAGCAGCTGTTTCAACTTCCTGCTGTTTGGGAAGAGTAGCCAAATGGCAAGAAAGCACGGAAAACATCAATAATAAGGAATAGGTGGTCAATGAAGTTGTGGCAGGAATAAAAGATTATTTCGAAGTGATGCTGGGTACTCAGCTGCTCTGTGAGTTTGAGAGGCTCCTTATGCAGAGATCCTCTTACCCCATTCGCTGGAGTCCCAGGTTTATGAAGCACCATGCCTACTGAGACTGTAACAATCAAGGCAATGTTGGCCTAAACGCCCCTTGATGAGAATAGGCTTGCACTACTGGCACTACTGTTGGGCCTTTTGCATGAGTTCGTAAAATATCTGGCAAAAATTTCTGCATCTCTCTTTGCCGCTGCTGATTATAAAGTGGCTTCTGCCGAGTACCATTGCAAAGCCCTGTGTGGGTCTGCTGACCACTCCCACTAAGCCTGGTATCTGTAAAATGCTTTTTGTTTGTAGGGTTTTTTTTTTTTGTCTTATATAATTGATGGTCTGCAAAAGTGTTAATGTATAATAGGGTTTATGTTCTGGTTTGCTTTCTGTTCTGTATTAAGCAAAAAATAAAAGGACTGCAGACTTCTTTTCTCATTTCGAAGTTGCAACCAGTGATTGTAGTAATTAGACAAAGAAGAAAAGTTTAGTAGAACATTTCATTGCCTAGTGGACAACATTGTTTGAATCCTGGTGGTTCCATCCCTTTAACACTACCCAATTTTCTGATATATTTTAATGCTGCATGATAAAAATGCCCTAATTGTTATTGCTAAATGTTCAACTTGATGTATGTACCTCAAAACCCATGCGTCTGTGCTCTTTTAAAAACTGGTGCTTGAAGTACAACAGCCCGTTCTCTACAAGTACATCCATGCTGTCCCTTAGGCATTCTATCATTGCTCAGATTGTTGAAGGTTGGCGATTTGTTTCATGGTTTTTTGTGTTTGAATCTAATGAACATTCTAACATGATAGAGGCACTACATTATCGTATAGCCACAGTTTTCTGGAAAGGTTGATATTTTAGAAATTGTAGTTCAGGTCTCAAATAAGATTTGTTTCTAAATTTCAAATATATATATTATTTAGAGTTAGATTTCCCCTCTACAAAGGGTATTTTTTAAAAAAAGATTTACTTATTTATTTGAAAGGCAGAGTTACAGAAGCAGAGGCAGAGACAAAGAGAGAGAGAGAGTTCTTCCATCCACTGGTTCACTCCCCAAATGGCTGATCTGAAGCCAGGATCTTGGAGCTTTCTCCAGGTCTTCCAGGTGGGTGCGGGGGCACAAGGACTTGGGCCATCTTCCACTGCTTTCCCAGGCTGTAGCTGAGAGCTGCATCGGAAATTGAGCAGACGGGACTTGAACCGGTACCCATATGGGATGCCAGCACTGCAGGCAGTGGCTTTACCTGCTATGCTGCAGCACCAGCCCCTACAAAAGGTATTTTTTAAACACTATAAAAGATATATCTCTAACAGTAATTTTTAAATTCATCTGAGTAACAATACTTCTGAGAATTCAATGGAAGGTTGACCCTTCTCAGGAAAATGGTCTTGTACAGATTTTTTAAAAAACTTATGTCAACAAAAACATGGCTCTCCTAAAGTCATCTATGGTTTGTTAGGGAGACAGCTCAGGTCTAGGTGTCAGATTGTGTTTTACCTAGGATTGACCAGTAGATCAGTGTTACTCTCCATGAACAAATTAAGTACTATACTAAAAGGGCTAATATTTCACTCAACTACCAATATATTTTGTCTGTATTTATATTAAAAGCTCAATATTCTTATCTATATTAAAAGACATGCTAGTGTGCCTAACTCAAATTATATGTTGATTGATTATTTTTTCAGAATCAATCAGTTTCATCAAAATCAGGACCTAGGGGCCACTGTGGTGGCATAGTGAGTAAAGCCAACACCTGCAGTGCCGGCATCCCATATGGGCACCAGTTCGAGTCCAGGCTGCTCCACTTCCAATCTAGCTCCCTGCTATGGCCTGGAAAAGCAGTAGAAGATGGCCTAAGTCCTTGGGCTCCTGCATCCATGTGGGAGACCCAGAAGAAGCTCCAGTCTCCTGGCTTCGGAGCTGTGCAGCTCCAGCTGTTGTGGCCAACTGGGGAGTGAACCAGCGGATGGATGACCCCTCTCTCTCTCCCTACCCCTCTCCCTCTCCTTCTCTCTCTGTGTAACTCTGAGTTTCAAATAAAAATAAATAAATCTTTAAAAAAAATCAAGATTTATAGAAATTTGAAATATATGGTGTGAATCATGGCAACTAGTTTACATGGTCTTAGATTATGTATTAGAATTAGTTGCAATCAAAAGAATTTTTATGATATTTATAGGATGGCCTATCAATCTCATTAGTTGCTAGGAATTAGAAATACTAGTCCTACAATGTAATTTCCATGAGCTGTGGAAAAGCAGAATCTGTTTTATTACTTAGCATGGGCTTTTCTTAACTTGAAAAATCTTGTGGTGAGTAGTATTCATGTTCTATCCATTTTCAGACCACAGAATTGCCTCCCTTTTTTATAAAAATAAAAATCCAGTTGTTCATTCTGGTACACAGAAAAACAACTGAATTTTGTACACTAATTTTGTATTCTTCTGACTTGCTGAACTACTGTTCTTTTAGCTAATAATTCTAATAGGTTTTATGTGATTCCACAAAATGTTCCATTAGGAAATGTAGCTATTAATAAAAGCAGTTTTATTTTTCTTGTCTAATCTACATGCCTTTTATCTTTTTCTTATTCTAATCTCCAGCAAAATGTTGAGTAAAAATGGTTAGGACAGACATATTTGTCTTTTTTGCTGACGTTAGGGGAAAGACATTCAGTCTTTAAATCCAATGTTAAGTGTGGACTTTTCTTTTTATGGAAGGAGCTTTCTTTAAAAAAAAAAGATGTATTTACTTGTTTATTCAAAAGTCAGAATTACTGAGAAGGAGAGGCAGAGATAGAGAGAGATAGAGAGAAAGGGAGAGAGAGAGAGAGAATCTTCCACCTGATGGTTCACTCCCCAAATGGCCACAACGGTCAGGATTGAGTCTGGCCAAAGCCAGGAGCTTCATCCAGGTCTCCCACGTGACTGCAGAGTCCCAAGGACCTGGGCCATTTTCTGTTGCCTTCCTAGGTGCCTTAGCAGAGAGCTGGAACAGGAGCAGAGCAGCTGGGACCTAAACCGGAGCCCACATGGGATGCCACAATAGGCAGCTTCACCCACTATGCACTGTGCTGGTCCCTAATGGTGGACTTTCATAGATGAATGATTGAGAACATTCCTTTTCTCCAGTTTTCTCAGAGGTGTTTTTTTTTTTTTTTTTTTAATCAGGAATGACTAGGGATTTTGTTCAATGCTTTTTCTGCATCTGCTGAGATGATTATAATGTTTACCTTTTCCACCCGCTAATATGGACTATGGTGAATTACATTTGTGGATTTTTTTATTGTTAAACCAGCCTTGCATTCCTGTGAAAAACCGAAATTGGAATCTAGATTTTGATTCAAATTGCAAAAGCTTTCTAAAGTAGTATTTTTTCATTTATCTTTATGAAGAAAGCTTCCTTTCTGAAAAATCATGGATTTTTTTTTTTTTTTTTTTTTTGCAGCAGAGTAAAACTGGATTCATAGAATAAGCAGGAAGTACATTTTCCTTTTTAATTCTGGCATAGTTTTTGTAAGTTTGCTGTCTTCCCTGAAGGTTTGGGTAGATTTTACCTACAAAGCCTTTCTCATTTTAGTGTTTTATCTAAGGAAATTAAAAAGTCAATTTGTTTAAATAGATACATAAATGTTCAAAGGATCCATTTCTTCTTCAGGGAGATTTTTCCTTAATGTAGGTAAGAAATCTGTTATACAGTTTCATGCCCTGTGAAATCTAGCATCATTGGCCTCCTTGGGCCCCAAGGATCTCTCTCTTTCTCTTTTATTTTTTTAAGAATTTAACTTATTTATTTGAAAGACAGAGTTACAGAGACAGGTAGAGACAGAGAAAGAGGTCTTCCATCCTCTGGTTCACTCCCCAGATGGCCACAACGGCCAGAGATGAACTGATCCAAAGCCAGGAGCCAAGAGCTTCTTCCGGGTCTCCCATGTGGGTGCAGGGGCCCAAGGACTTGGGCCATCTTCTACTGCTTTCCCAGGTCGTAGCAGAGAGCTGGATTGGAAGAGGAGCAGCCGGGGCTTGAACCGGTGCCCATATGGGATGCCGGTGCTTCAGGCCAGGGCTTTAACACATTGCGCCTCTGCACCACAGTGCCGGCCCACCAAGATATCTCTTAAACTCAGATATATTGCCAGGTTCCATCTGGATTTTTTTACAGATGCCTCAGTCTAGAAACTGTTTCTAGGCAATATGCTAGGACCATCTTGGTGCTCATCTAATTATGATAACTGCCATTCATCACCTTACTCCAATTTCTTGAAAAAATTATGCCTTCTACATTTTGTTCAATTTTTTTTTACTGGTTTCAGTCAGGAGAGTAAATTCAGTTCCTATTATTTCATCTTGGCTTGATGAAGTCCATTCTTTAATTTTAAAGCATTTTTTTCTTATCCAAATCTTACCAGCTTATCTCTCTCACATTATACTTCTTTTTAAAGTAATACTTTAAAACTTTGACACTTAAAAAACATGCAGCTCTCCCCAGGAGAGGGTGGGCAGGAAGCTTTTCACTGTTGTATTCAGCTCAATGTTTGACTCATATAATTTTCACCCATCAGCTTCATAAAAGGTCTTCAGTGTAAGCTATTGGGATCAACTTGACAGTAAGACTTTGTATGATGAATGCATTCCCTAATTGTAAAAGAAAAAAAAAAGAAAAACTAAGCAAAAAATTTAACTGCTGTGCCTAATTCTTCACTACTGCACTATTCTTTGCAGAAAGCTTGGAAATCAGCCATATTCTTTTGTGCTTTTTTTTTGACGAGGGTGAGTTGGCATGTCATAAAGATGTGTTTTTTAACCATTTGAAGAGGAAAAATATAAATTATTCTACAACTACTTGTGTAAAGCACATATTTGTCTATCAAAGTACCATAAAATCAAGCACTAAAATGTGAACATTAGACAAATGTAGGTTTGACTTATTTGGGGGCTGTTAGTGGTGATAGGCTGTCTAATATCTAGGAGTTGTTCATCCCTTTTGTTCGCAGGTGTGTACCTTTCTGGGGTTTCCTATATACTGACAAAGCTCATTGTCATCTGCAGTTCTTTTTTTGTTTAAAATTTATTTATTTATTTATTTGAGAGGCAGAGTTATTGGGGGCGGGGAGAGAAAGGCTTCCATCCACTGGTTCACTCCCCAAAAGGCTGCAAAGGCTGGAGTTGAGCCAATGCAAAGCCAGAAACAAGGAGCCAGGAGTTTCTTCTAGGTCCCCAACGTGGATGCAGGGGCCTAGGCACTTAGGCCATCATTTCCTGCTTCCCAGGCCATAGCAGAAAGCTGGATTGAAAGTAGAGTAGCTGGAATCGAACTGGCACCCACAGGGGATGCCGGCACTGCAGGCGGCAGCTTTACTCAGTACGCCACGGCTTTGGCCCCTCTCTGCAGTTCTGTCAGCCTAGCAAGCACCTTATTTACCGGCAGATGAGATTGTCATCTTAAGGAGGTTATACAGACTTCGGTGGCTGTGCTCTTAGCAATTTCGTAGCACATATGACATTGCAAAGTAGTTCCTAACCTGGGAGATACACAGGAGCTTTGGTCAATCTGTGAATATTTTGAAATTGTATGCAAATGTTTATGTGTTCTTTTTTACTATTTGTCAAATCCATAGCTGTTAGTTGATACTCAAAGATGATTTTTTAAGAGATTTATTTATTTATTTGAAAGTCGAAGTTACACAGAGAAAGAAGGAAAGGCAGAGAGAGAGAGAGAGGTCTTCCATCTGCTGGTTCACTCCCCAGTTGGCTGCAATGGCCTGAGCTGTGCCTATTTGAAGCCAGGAGCCAGGAGCTTCCTCCGGGTCTCCTACACAGGTGCATGGGCTCAAGGATTTGGGCCATCTTCTACTTCTTTCCCAGGCCACGGCAGAGAGCTGTATTGGAAGTGGAGCAGCCAGGACTTGAACTGGTGCCCATATGGGATGACAGCACTGGAGACCACAGTGCTGGCCCCAAAGATGATTTTTAAATCCCCAAAATGATAGGAGTCCTTCCTGTAGTCCCTTTACAGAGTAGAGAAATAGAACAATCAGAACCTTTGTCAAAGAACTTTATTATAACACTGCCAAAAAGTCATCCTCTGAGGATGAATTAGAAATCTAGATCTCTTGGGCTTCAGATTGGATACTTGTAGCTCAATGATCTCCTGCCATATTCACATTACAGCTAATGATTTAACATCAGGACACTCATTTCCTTTGGTGGCTTAAAAATTCAAATATCTTGTATTTGGTTTTATTGCTCCCCTCATGTTAAGAAATAAAGATAAAATATATTCAATTTGAGCTTTTGTTGAAGCCTATAACATATTTCTAAGAAACTGACATTTTAGAAAGGACAGAATTACTCATTTATATGTTCAACTTTTCATGTAACAGCAACTAGATTTTTGTTTACCAGGTATCTATGCTAACTTTTTAAACCTTTTTGATAAGTTCAATTGAGATATATCAAGACTTGAGTGTTTTTTGTTTTTTTTTTTTTTTAGTAAATCACACTACTCTCTCACAGTAAACTGTTTCTTTGCTATTTTTTCTCTTTCCACCCCAGCAGCATCAGATCCCAGTATATGGGCTATTAATTTTAATCATTCAATAATAGCTAATTCTATTATGACTCATGTAGGGGCAGAATTATTATTTCTATGTCATTTCTAACAAATCAGAGCCTCTAAAAGAGATTTTGTTTATGAGAAAGTCTACTTCATTATTTTTGAATTGCTCCTTTTAAGCACTATTTTGTTTTCAGCTCTATTGTGGCACAAATGACAAATAAAAATTTGTAAATAGAACGTGTACATTGTGAAGTGATCAATATTTAGGTGTGTTAATATATCTATGACCTCACATAGTTACATTTTTAAATTGTTTGCAGTACAAATGCTTAAGATCTTAGCAAATTTCAAATAACTAGTCATATATTGCTGCACATTAGGTCTCCAGAACTTAGTCATCTTGTAACTGGGAACTTGTACAGTTTGACCATATCCCTGTTTCCTCCAACCCTGATCCTGGTATGCTTTTACTCTCTATTCTGTCAGTTCAACATGTTTAGAATCTGTGTCTTCTTTGTCTGATTTATTTCCCTTAGTATAATGACCTCTAGATTCATCCACTTTGTTGTAAACGGCAGCATTTCTGTAATCTTTAAGGCCAAATTCTATATACATTTATATATAATATAATTATTATATTATTCCCGCATTATATAGCTGGAGAAACAGTCTCATCAGTCTACTCAAGGGATGGACTGAGACTCAGGAAGTGCAGCAAAAAGTGAGACTGGTGCCTGGTAGAACAGTCTTGCAAGACTGTTTGCCTGGTAGGCCACACCTGGGGGGGGAGGGGGCGCGGTTTACAGCAAGCTATTCATTTTGTAGCATGCAGATCACTTTGCCAGTTCATCATTGGCTGAGTATTATGGGGTTACAATTTTCCCAGCATTTGCTTTGGCTGTTTTGGCCACTAAAATCCTGTTTGCCTAAGAACTTTCAGGTGCATATAACCTAGCTGTTATCCTAGCTAGCTACTTGTTATGCTTGTTGGTTGTCTACTCACAACTAAGCATTTTATTTTGAAATTGAACCAAACTTTTACTTTTTACATTTATATAATATTTTCTTTACTCATTCATTGAAGGACACATAGTTTATTGCCATATCTTGGCTATTATGAATAACACTGTAATATCTCTTCGAGATAGTGTCTTTGTTTCCTTTAGATACATCCAGAGTGGAATTGCTGGATTATATGGTAGTTCTATTTCAATATTTTTGAGCAACTTTCATAATATTTTCCATAATTGTCATACCAGTTTGCATTGCCATCAACAATAGAAAGGGAAAAGTTTTCTTTTTCTCTATATCCTCACCAACTCATGTTATCTTTCTTTCTGATAATAGCCACTCTAATTGAAATGAAGTGATTCCTGTGATTTTGGTTTGCATTTTCCTGATGGTTAGTGATGTTGAGCACCTTTTCATATATCCATTGGCCATTTTATATCTTTTTGGAAAATGTCTAATAGTTTTGGAAAATGTCTATTTGGGTCCTTTATCAATTAATTTGGTTATTTGTTATTAAGTTGTATGAATTACTTATTACTTTTGGATATTAACCTCATGTTGGGTATGTAATTTGCATTTTTATCCCATTCTGTAGGTTGCCTTTTCTTTTTAAACTTTTCCTTTACTGTGCAGCTACTTTCAAGTTTGATATAATCCCACTTCTTTACTTTTGCTTTTGTTGCCTGTGCTTTTTGTGTCATATCCAAAAAAAAAGTCATTGGCAAGAAAAATGTCATAGAGATTTCATCTTGCTTTCTTCTAGAAATTTTATGTTTTCAGGTTTTAGCCATTTGTAGTTGATTTTTTTCCTTTGGTGTGGTATAAGAAAAGAATGCAATTTCACATTTTTATAGTAGATACTTTTCCCAATATTATTTATTGAAGAGTCTGTTTCCATTATACATTCTTGGTGCCTTTCTTGAAGATTACTTGCTAATGTATGCTTGAATTATTTCTGGTAAGCACTATCTTAGATCTAAAGTTTCCTTTGGTTTCATGTTTAATACTTGAGAATGTTTCTTTGGTGAAAAAGGTAGTGACAATGAAGCAATTTTTTAAAAAGCTCATCATTATTTCATATTCTTTATTTTTTTCTGCCATGTGTCAAATTCATATATTGGCAGTTTCCTATGTTGATTTCTTAAATCTAAGAATTAGCCAATGTATATTTAAAAATAAAGTATTTGGGGCCAGCACTGTGGTGCAGTGTTGAAACTGCCTCCTGCAGTGCCAGCATCCCATATCAGAATGCCAGTTTGAGTTCTGGCTGCCCTGCTGCAGATCCAGCTTCCTGATAATGCACCTGGGAAAACAACAGAAGGTGGTCCAAGTGCTTGGGGCCCTTCCCCCATGTGGCAAACCTAGTTGGAGTGCCTGGCTCCTGGCTTCAGCCTGGCAGGGACTCTTGTAGACATTAGGGGAATAAACCAACTGATGGAAGATATCCCTCTCTCTCTCTCTCTCTTTCTCTCTTCCCCGTCTGTCACTCTGCCTTTCAAATAAATAAAATAAATCTTAAAAAAATTGCTCACAACAGTGTCAAGCAATATACCCAAGTAAAAATATTTTATTTAAAGGTGTTATTTCCTTTATTACTGAAGCATTTTACATATAGAAGAGTATTCAATTACTTTATAAAAGTTAAACATCCTTATATGCTTAAACTTTGCTTTACACAAGGTTATATTGATATTAACACATCATGACACAAATACACATAAAACAAACATATGATAAATGCAAAAAGCCATGTATCCTTTGCATAAAATACAAGTTATGTTAATGAATTCAATTATATGAGATATTCTGAAATAAAAACTCTTAATATTGGTGCAACTCTGAACTTGAGATCACCTAAATATTCTGATCAGTTCAATTGCTCCTGGAAGAATAACAAGGGAATGTAAAGGCCAGTACATTGCTAGCTAAATTTACTACTTGACTCATTAATAATCTTGTTTTAGGAATGTATTTATCTACTTTCTATTTATTTGAAAGGGAGAATGGGAGAAAGAGAGAGACGGTGAGGGAAAGAGAGAGAGAGATCTTCCATCTGCTGAGTCATTCCCCAAACACCCACAACAGCCAAGACTGGGCCCGGTTGCATCCATGAGCCAGGAACTTCATCTGGATCTCCCATGTAGGTGTCAGAGACCCAAGTACTTGAGCCATCATTTGCTGCCTTCTGTGATGCGCATTATCAGGAAACTGGATTGGAGGCGGGGTGGACTTGTTCCCAGGAACACTGGTGTGGGATGTGGGTTTTCCAAGCAGTGGCTTAACCCATTGCACAGTACCCACCTATACATGTATTTATTTTTATTCGAAAGGCAGAGGGAAGGAGTGGGGGAGAGAGGGAGAGAGAGGGAGAGAGATTTTCCATTCATTTGTTTATTCTCTAAACATCCAGGACTGGACTAAAACCAAAAGCCCAGAATTCAACTTAGGTTTCCCACAGAAATGGTAAGGACCCAAGTACCTAAGCCATCATTTGCTGCTTCCAAGGTGTGCATTAGCAGGCAGCTGGAACTTAAATGGGGACACTGCAATATGAAATGAAGGCGTTCCAGATGGCATATATTTTTTAAGATTTATTTATTTATTTGAAAGTCAGAGTTACACAGAGGTAGGAGAAGCAGAGAGAGAGAGAGAGAGAGAGAGAGAGAGGGAGGTCTCCCTTTCGATGGTTCACTCCCCAGTTGGCTGCTAAGGACAGAGCTGCGCCGATCCGAAGCCAGGAGCCACGAGCTTCTTCCGGGTCTCCCACACAGGTGCAGGGGCCCAAGGACTTGGGCCATCTTCTACTGCTTTCCCAGGCCATAGCAGAGAGCTGGATGGGAAGTGGAGCAGCTGGGACTCGAACCAGCACCCATATGGGATGCTGGCACTGCAGGCCAGGGAGTTAACCCACTGTGCCACAGCGCTAGCCCTTCAGATGGCATCTTAACCACTGTGTCAAATGTCCATCCTTATTTCTAATAATCTCAGAATCAGTAGCTTCAAAATATACAGTTTTCAATTTTACAGACCTCGGTTATTCAACAGTTTTGAAGTTGGAGATTTCTTCTTGTTTCAATGAAAATTAATTCCCAATCTCTATGAGAGTTTAATAAAGATTCCATACATTGGCAGTGAAATTCATTTAATAATCATAAATTCCTTTCCATAGTTTTTCTGGTGAAAACCTCTCACAAAATCTTTTAAAATATTTTCTTTTCATTATTTATTTATTTATTTGAAAGGCAGAGGCAGAGAGAGAGGTCTTCCATCCACTGGTTCACTCCCCAGATGGTTGCAACGGCTGGAGCTGGGCCTATCTGAAGCCAGGAGCCAGGAGCCTCTTCCAGGTCTCCAATATGAGTGCAGGGGCCCAAGCACCTGGGCCATCCTCCACTGCTCTCCTGGGCCACAGCAGAGAGCTGGACTGGAAGAGGAACAACCAGGATTAGAACCTGGTGCCTATATGGGATGCCAGCACCGCAGGTGGAGGATTAACCAAGTGAGCCATGGTGCCGGCCCTTCTTTTCTATTTTTTAAATGACAGTTGGCCCACCCAGCAGTGATTCCTTCCTTCCTTCCTTCCTTCCTTGATTCATATGAAAGACGAGTTACTGAAAGAGAGAGAGCGAGAGTGAGAGCTCTTCATTCTGCTGGTTACTTCCCAAATGGTTGCAATGACTGGGGCTGGGTCAGGCTGAAGCCAGAAGCCAGGAGTTTCTTCCGAGTCTCCCAGGTGGGTGCAGGGGCCCAGGGACTTGGGCCATCTTCTGTTGCTTTCCCAGGCACATTAGCAGGGAGCTGGATCAGAAGTGGAGCAGCCAGGACTCAAACCTGCGCCTGTATGGGATGCTGTCATTGCAGGCTGTGGCTTAACCCACTCTACCACAATGCCGGCCCCTAAAATGTTCTCTAAAGAAGATAATTTTAAAACTATGGTAGCAAAAACTCAAAAAACCCTCAATCAACAATGTGTGTGGACAAATCATATCTTAGAAGTTTGTGATTCTAAAGAGACTCAAATTGTCAAGCAATTCAATTGGATCTGTGTGCATTTATAGTGTTTTTTTAGACACACATGTTTGAAAAACAGATGCTGTAGTCACAACTAGCGATCTGTTAGAAGCATAGAAAAAATATACAAATACTTCAATTGTAAGTTGCTATCAATTTTGACACACATTATCTACTATATAGAAGTTTTCAAGGGGAATAAAAACTATATTAAATGAAGATAATTATTTTTACTACCAATAATATTATTCTTTTATCCATATAATTACATATTTTTTCAGCAGAAAATCAGAATTTGATAGTAAATATTATGAGTGTTTGATGGCTAAGAATTTTTCAGAATTATGTTGTTATTAGCAATTATGAATAATACCATAGTAACCTACCGCATTTCATAATCCATGCTCAAACCTTGACCTCTTTAGCATCCTTGTCTTGACAAGAGAATTTCTAGGTATACTGAGGAATGCCAGTATGTTTCTTGCATATCTTATTTTGCTAAAATCACAGGCTGTTTTATAAAGTAAAAATTACTTTTCTTAAAAGCCAGCTAGAAGCTTTTGACAGATAGATGTTCAGTGCTTTAGTGAAAGACATTCACTTCACATAAACAAGAACCCAATTTAACCTAAAATTTGAACAGCAAATCATTGAGTTGGACAGATTTCCTTCCACACACAGGTTTGCACATGCAAGACAGTGACAACTTACTTTTATTTTCCCTGATGGCTTGTGAGTTTTTAAGAAAATACCACTGTTAAATATATTCCAACTCTAGACACATTAAATGTGAAGAGAAAAGGCCTAGAATTGAGAAAATATGGTATGTCTCAACTTATTTTTTCTCCTTCTATTTTGTATATCAATCTGAATTCTCAGATCTTTTATTTTTCTGTAATGCTTTTACATGTTACACTTATGTCAGCACATTGAAAGGATTAAAGGCCTGACTCAATAGGAAATAATTATAATAGACTCAATGGCTATTAATATTGTAATATTAATATTGTAATATCTCACAATATGTATAAAAGCGGAGACAGTTATCAGATTATTAAGTTTACTTGGTTGTTCTTTCAATACTGTGTTGTTGATACATTCACTATGTACTCCGTAATACACATCAGGTAAAATTCTTGTGTATTCCAATGTTTCATGAGTTATTTAGTGTCAACTTAATGTTACTTTTGCCAGGTTGCTTACTTCTGATCTACTCTTTCACACTTGACTACTCAGCCCAGCAGGCATCACCTTAACTATGTCACTTCAGTTTCAGGAAGTATCAGTAGGGTGGTAAAAGAGATGTTTCAATTTTATCAACCCAGGGAAAAGGAGAAGCTCATGTAATCCAAGGAAGTACTGAACAATCAAATGCTAAGCAGATCAGAGAGACAGATAACTACAACTCAGGAACCTCTAGAAATGTGGAGAGAGGTCCTTGGCCAATGTTAATTATGTGGACAAAAAGAGGGCATTTTTTAGAAAAAAAAAAAAAAGCGTTAGGCAGACACTTCCAGACATCCGCCACACAGCTAAAAATACAATTTATTCATTGCTTACCATCTGTGAAGACTTTGTGGCATCCCAGGTGGAAAAATGTAGGGTACATGTACTATGATTATGTTGAATTATTGAAAGAATCAAAATAGTAGATCATTGACATTCCAAAATTTTGCTTTCCAGTACTAACTTTCAAAGGTTTAAAAAGTCACTGGGCTTGTAAAAATTACCTTGACATTAAAATATTACTTATTGTGATTATTTGCTGCATCTTCTACTGCTTCAAAGCAACAGAATAAGTGCGTACAAATATCTAGTGCTTTTTATTTTGTTCATAGTTTATACATATTTTGAGACTAGAATGCCTATATAGTCTAAAGGTGGACAAAGGTATTAGATTGAATGTTTTCTGATTTTCCTAATTTTTAAAACTAATATGCTGGGGCCGGCGCCTTGGCTCACTTGATTAATCCTCCACTATGGCGCCAGCATCCCATATGGGCACCGGGTTCTAGTCCCCGTAGCTGCTCTTCCAATCCAGCTCTCTGCTGTGGCCCGGGAGGGCAGTGGAGGATGGCCCAGGTGCTTGGGCTCCTGTACCCCCATGGGAGACCAGGAAGAAGAACGTGGCTCCTGGCTTCGGATCAGCATAGCTCCTGCCGATGCGGCCATTTTGGGAGGGAACCAACGGAAGGAAGACTTTTCTCTCTGTCTCTCTCACTGTCTAACTCTATCTGTCAAATAAATAAATTTAAAAAAAACTAATATGCTAAAATCTAGAAGGACTAAGGTGTGTTGCCTCAGGTTCAGCAGGAAGAAAAATCAAACGATTAATGACAACAAAAAGGAACATATTTTCAAGAAGAATGAATAGGGGATATGTGAGCAGAACAGAGAAGAAAAATTATCTCAGAATATCATATTAAAGACAGAAGTAATCATCTCATCAAAACAAGGAAAACATAACAATCCAAATCTACAGAGTTCGTTATACCTCAATCATGATGTTCACTGTTATCCCTGTTTGGTCACATAGCTGCCAGTGGCAGAGCTAGAGGCTAACTCCAAGTCCTTTCAGCAACAAATCATGCTCTTTTTTCCCACTCCATACTGCCTTCTATTCAAATTCTTTACATACTTCATACATGCTTAGAATTAGTCTTACCTCCAGCACTTGCTGGCTCAACGACTGCGGGTAAATTACCTTAGTCTCTGCTGTTCACATGAGTCATCGAAGCAAAGAGAATCATGACACCTTTCCTGTCATCACCATGTGATTGAGAGATCAAATAAGGCAGTGCTTTGTAATAGTAACAATTGTACAGACAAGGGATTTTGTAACTAAAATTCATAAAGAGGGGTAGGCATTTTGCACAATGGTCATGACACTGCTTGGGAATCCCATATCCCTTATTGGAGGGCCCAGGGTTCGAGTCACAGTCTCTTCTGATTCCAGCTTCCTGTTAATGTGTGCCCTGGGAGACAGAAGGTGATGGCTTCAGCTGACCCAATTGCTGGGAAATGAACAAACAAATGAAAACCGAAAGCGCTCGCTCGCTCTCTCTTTCTCTCTCTCCCCTTCTGTCATTGTGTGTGTGTGTGTGTGTATGTATGTATGTGTGCCTTTCAAATGGGTTTAAAAAATATACAATTAATTTTTAGAAAGTTTATAAGATTTCCCAGGTTCTAGTTATTACCTTGGAGGACTAACGGAAGCAATAGTTAGAAATAGTTTCTCTCCTGATTAGGCATACACTGGGCCATTGTGAAATTAGTGTTGTACCCACTTTATGTCTCCTCACCTTGAAGAGTATGCTGTGAAGTGGAGAAGTTCAGAGCAGATTAATAATATGATTAAAGTGTTGAATAAATAAGACCCATGAGAAAAGATAGAAGGCGTTAGAATTAATTAGTCTGGATACAATAATTGCTTCCTAATACATGAAACAGTCTTCAAAATGTAGACCAACTTTTATGCATCTCTCAGAAATGACTTGAAACTGTGCTAATATAGTACAGACATAAAAAATTTACTAATAGGGATGTTTGCTAAATATTAAACAGGCTATTAACAGAAAACATGGAGTCTCCTTTGCCGATGATTTTTCCAAAGAAAACTTGGCACAAATCAGTTTAGTATGGTCAGGAAGCAGATACATTTGTAATCAGGGAACTAGGAAGGCTAAATTATTGAGATCTTTCAGCCTTCAAGAACTCTATAGTTCTCTGCCTAATTCCCCTGATTAATCATAAAAGAAGTAGGTAGCAAATTTTTCTAATTATCCTCGTTTAAATATGCAGACTACGTGATTCTGTTACCATTTAGTAATATGTTTAGTTTTTCTTTCTTCCTTCCTTTCCTTCCTTCTTTCTTTCTTCCTTTCTTTCTTTTTCTTTCTTTGAGAAGAAGATGGGATCAGTGTAGACTGTGGTTTATGGCACAATCTCATCATTCATCTGAGCAAGGCAAAATAGCAATTAAAAAATTTTCCTGAAAAACATGCCACCAACATTAGGTGAGTGTTCTGTAATGTGCTTAGTGTTTGTACCTAAATCGAAATGTATCTTGGGATATATCTTGTATCATATTTTGTACAGATATTTTTAAATTTACATAATATAACTCTTTTACCTCACCCTCCCCTTTTCACAACTCATTATTTTTTAAAGATCCATGTTGTTTCAAACTGCTGTGTGGTATTCAATGTTATGTATCCATAGCTTTCATATTATATGAAAGTGGTCCATGAGGGTACTTCAAATTTCCTGATTCCAGAAACAGTGCTTGGAAGAAATATATCATCTTTTTTTTTTTTTTTTTAATTTTTTTGACAGGCAGAGTGGACAGCGAGAGAGAGAGAGACAGAGAGAAAGGTCTTCCTTTGCCGTTGGTTCACCCTCCAATGGCCGCCGCGGCCGGCGCGCTGCGGCCGGCGCACCGCGCTGATCCGATGGCAGGAGCCAGGAGCCAGGTGCTTTTCCTGGTCTCCCATGGGGTGCAGGGCCCAAGCACCTGGGTCATCCTCCACTGCACTCCCAGGCCACAGCAGAGGGCTGGCCTGGAAGAGGGGCAACCGGGACAGAATCCGGCGCCCCAACCGGGACTAGAACCCGGTGTGCCGGCGCCGCTAGGCGGAGGATTAGCCTAGTGAGCCGCGGCGCCGGCCGAAATATATCATCTTACATGATTCTTTTCTGAAAGATTTCTCTCTCTCCCCTTCCCCTTTAGAAGTAGGATCAGATGATAATATGGTACCTACATTTACTTTGTCAAACTGCTCATCAAAATGGCAGCAGCCAAGTATAAAGGAGTTCTAATTTCCCCATCAACACTTAGTAATAACCAACTGGACATTCCCCTCCGCCCCATGTTAGCAAATTTTGTTTTTCTTTCTTTTTTTTTTAAAGATTTTATTTATTTATTTATTTGAGAGGTAGAGTTGCAGAGAGAGGGAGAGACAGAGAGAAAGGTCTTCTATTCGCTGGTTCACTTCCCAAATGGCCACAGCCGTTGGAGCTGGGCTGATGCGAAGCCAGGAGACAGGAGCGTCTTTCAGGTCTCCCACACATGCGCAAAGGCCCTAGCACTTGGGCCATTTTCTACTGCTTTCCCAGACTGTAAGCAGAGAGCTGGATCCGAAGAGGAGCAGCCAGGACTCTAACCAGCACCCACATGAGATGCTGGCGCCACAGGTGGAGACTCAGCCTACAGTGCTGGCCCCCTGTGTTGTTTTTATTATTGTTTATTTTCTTCTCTACTTATTGAGATAATATGCTAGCTATTTATTTATATGTTTTTCCATTTTCCTATCTTTCTAGGGTTTTCAGTCTTACTGATTCTAGGACTTCCTCTTATAATACAGTTATTATGCCCTTTCTTTTTCTTATTTCCTTATGTTATTATACTCATTTATTTATCTATTATAGCTGACATTTAGATTGAGATTGCAATGAATTTATAGAGCAATTCAGAGATAGTCAATGTCTTTATACTGTGAATTTACTCCATCTAAATGCAGCTCTCCATTTATTCAGTTATTCTTTAATGTCATTTAGTAGGTTTTAAATTTTCCCCCTAGAGGATTTAGGCATTAATGTTATCTTATCTAATATGTGGTTATCCCTCTGCAAATTGACATTAAATGATTTAATGTACCTGTTCAGTATTAGCCCTGTTTATATCCTTAATGTCTGTAGCACTTCTCAAGACAAGCAGGTCTGTTTAACTTTATTTGTGCAGCATCTACAAGCTCCATGAACAGATGGGTATTGGTAGGTACTTTTCATTAAGTGATTCTTTATTTTTTCTCATAAAATGCTTCTAACAAAATGATGAATTCTAACATTTAATTATTTTTGTAATAAGTTGCTGACTAATAATAAACTTAAGTAGCAGAAAAATCATTTCTCATTTATACTACAAAAAAATTTTTTTTGACAGGCAGAGTTAGTGAGAGAGAGAGAGAGACAGAGAGAAAGGTCTTCCTTCCGTTGGTTCACCCCCCAAATGGCTGCTATAGCTGGCGCGCTGCGCTGATCCGAAGCTAGGAGCCAGGTGCTTCCTCCTGGTCTCCCATGCAGGTGCAGGGCCCAAGCACTTGGGCCATCCTCTACTGTGTTCCCGGACCACAGCAGAGAGCTGGACTGGAAGAGGAGCAACTGGGACAGAACCGGGGCCCCAACCGGGACTAGAACCCGGAGTGCCGGTGCCACAGGCGGGGGATTAACCTAGTGAGCCACGGTGCCGGCCACAAAAAATTTTTTTAAAGATTTATTTATTTATTTGAAATTCAGAATTACAGAGAGAGAGAGGGAGAAAGAGAGAGGGAGAGAGAGAGAGATCTTCCATCCACTGGTTCACTTCTCAGATGGCCAGGCTGAAGCCAGGAGCCAGGAGCTTCTTCTGGGTCTCCCATGTGGGTGGTAGGACCCCAAGCATCTGTACCATCTTCTGCTGCTTTCCCCAGGCCATTAGCAGAGAGCTGGATCTGAAGTGGAGCAGCTGGGACTCAAACAGGCACCTATATGGGATAGAACCATTACAGGGCTGCTTTATCAGCTATGCCACAATGCTAGCCCCTATACTAGAAAATTTTTATGACTTCTACCATGTACCAGGCTATTTTAGTATGGTCTGTGGATATCAATGATCCTGAGGCCCTTTCAGGGGATCTGTGGGGTACGAACCATGCTCTTATCAACTCTAAGGTGTTTTTGCTTTTTCTACTGTTGACATTTGTAGTGGTGGTGCAAAAGCAACGGTAGGTAAAACTGCTAGTGTCTTAGCATGAATTTAGACAGCTGCACAGAGTTGTACCAATGGTCATTATGTCTTTTACTGACATGTATGCACAGGGAAGAAATAGCACACTTTATTTATTAAGATTATCCTTACTGAGAGTAAACATTATTAATTTAATTAGATATCAACCCTTGAATGTGTCTTTTTAATATTTTGTAATAAACTGGAAAGTATGCATGCTAAGTATGGTAGTATCATGCTACTGTGATCATCTTCAGGAAAACCACTTTTGTCAATTGATTAAATGCTAGATTAGGGGCTGGTGCTGTGACATAGTGGGCTAAGCCTCTGCCTGCAGTGCCAGCATCCCATATGGGTGCCAGTTTGTGTTCCAGCTGCTCCTCTTCTGATCTAGCTCTCTGCTATGGCCTGGGAAAGCAGTAGAGGATGGTCCAAGTGCTTGGGCCCCTGCATGGGAGACCCAGAAGAAGCTCCTGGCTCTTGGCTTTGGATCAGCCCAGCTCCAGCTGTTGTGGCCATTTGGGGAGTGAACCAGCAGATGGAAGACCTTTCTCTCTGTCTCTCTCTGTCTCTCCCTCAAATAAACAAATAAAATCTTTTTTAAAAAAGGTAAATTAGCTACATTTTTTCACAGAACATAATTAGTTGACAGAACAACTGGCTCTCAAACAAAGACTATCCAGACATAGGTATTTTGCAAACTTTTTCTCTACAATGTAAAAATATGCATGTGCCATTTAAAAGGAATAACTGACACTATTTAATGCCAATAAAAATTAAAACTTTTAAATAAATATTAGAATTTTTAAACCACCACTTTTCTGGTGAAATTAGAACAACTGTAATTTTTAATTTTATATTATAATATATGGCAGTATTTGACTTTTTTCATTTTTTCGAAGGTAGAGAGACAGAGACAGAGATAGAGACAGACAAAAATCTTCTAACTGCTAGTTTACTTGCCAAATCCTCACAACAGCTGGTGCTGGCTTAAGCCAAAGCCATGACATTGGAATTCAACCTGCTCCTTCCTAGGCTGCACATTAGTAGGAAACTGGAATCAGGAGAGAAGCTGGGACTAAAACAAGGCACTACAATGTGGAATGCAAGAATTCCAAGTGGCATCTTAGTCACTGAGAGGAGACAAACATTTAACTGTGAAAAATCTGTATAAACTAGTGAATCAATATTTTCCAGATGACCAACTCATGAAATAGCCAAAATCAAACATAGGTAAAATGTCTGTTCAAATCTCAGAATGGTCAATGAATTTACATGAAGTGAAAAAAATTAATTTATATGGTTTCAGATTCCATACTGTAATTAACCTTTAAGGAACTGCTATTTGTTGAGTTTTAGTGTAGTATCAAAGAAGATACAAACAATTATCTGGAAAGTCTGTAGTATTCCCTTTCCAAATATATGTTGGTGTGAGAACAGATTATCTTCATCTATTTCTATCCAAACAACATATCACAGCAGACTGAATGTCGAATAGAGGACACAGGTGCCTCCTATTAAACCAGACATTTAAGAGATTTGCAAAATTAAGAATAATACTTTATTTTGGTGTTAGAAAATAGAATTATTCTTCATAACCATGTTTTATATTAACGTATAATTGACTTATTCATGTTATTTTAAAATGAACAATACATATTTCCTAAACTTCTTAATTTCAGTTTCTAAAAACAAATAATAATAGATCTAAACCACATGCACAAAAGCTTCTTGGGGTCCCGAGTGATTTTTTTTTATTTTAAAAAAAATTTTTAAATTTATATAAGGTGAGCAGGTTTCATACATACAAATTCAGGAGCATAGTGATACTTCCCACTTTGCCCTCCCTCCCGCTCAGGCTCCCACTCTCCCTCCTCCTTCCTTTCTTATTTTTTCTTTTTTTTAAAAAAACATTTATTTTATTTATTTGAAAGGCAGAGTTACAGAGAGAGAGGTAGATCCAGAGAGAGAGAGAGAGAGAGATCTTCCATCTGCTGGTTCACTCCCCAAATGGCTGCAATGGCTGGGGCTGGTCCAGGCTGAGGCCAGGAGTCAGGAGCTTCTTCTGAGTCTCCCACATGGATACAAGGGCCCAAGGACTTGGGTCATCTGCTGCTTTCCCAGGTGCATAAGCAGGGAACTGGATTGGAAATGGAGCAGCTGGAACACAAATCTGTGCCCATATGGGATGCCGGAATCTCTGGCAGTGGCTTTAGCCACTGTGCCACAACTCCAGCCCTTCTCATTTTTTTTTTTTTAAGTTTTACAATGGCATACTTTTAGTTTGCAAACTTCTTTTTTTTTTTTTTTTTTTTTTTTTTTTGACAGGCAGAGTGGACAGTGAGAGAGAGAGAGACAGAGAGAAAGGTCTTCCTTTGCCGTTGGTTCACCCTCCAATGGCCGCCACGGCTGGCGCGCTGCAGCCGGTGCACCGCGCCGATCCAATGGCAGGAGCCAGGAGCCAGGTGCTTTTCCTGGTCTCCCATGGGGTGCAGGGCCCAAGCACCTGGGCCATCCTCCACTGCACTCCCTGGCCACAGCAGAGGGCTGGCTTGGAAGAGGGGCAACCGGGACAGAATCCAGCGCCCCGACCGGGACTAGAACCCGGTGTGCCGGCGCCGCTAGGCGGAGGATTAGCCTAGTGAGCCACGGCACCGGCCAAGTTTGCAAACTTCTTGATATGAGTAAGTTTAAGAACTACTGCTTGAGGAATAGAAATAAAAATGAAAGAGACAGCATGCATCAGCTCCATAACACCTTAATTCCATTTGGCTCAAGTGAAAAATTTTGGAATATGCTTGACTTTTCTACTGTCCAGTACATCTGTAAGTTCTACTGGCTTTAACTTCAGAGCATGTCCAGAATTCTATCATTTGTCTACACATTTATTGCTTCCATTCTTTTTTTGAAATTTTTTAAAGATTTCGTTTATTTATTTGACAGAATTACAGACAGTGAGAGAGAGACAGCGAGAAAGGCCTTCCTTCCATTGCTTCACTCCCCAGATGGCTGCAACAGCTGGAGCTGTGCCGATCCGAAGCCAGGAGCCAGGAGCTTCTTCCAAGTCTCCCATGCAGGTGCAGGGGCCCAAGGACTTGAGCCATCTTCTACTGCTTTCCCAGGCCACAGCAGAGAGCTGAACTGGAAGAGGAGCAACCAGGACTAGAACCGGCGCCCATATGGGATGCTGGAGCTGCAGATGGAGGATTAACCTACTGTGCCATGGCACCGGTCCCTATTGCTTCCATTCTAATCCAAAGTATCACTATCTCTTGCCTAGAGTCTCCTAAGTGGTATCCCTGTGTCTACCTTTGTCTCCCTATGGGATATTATATAGCAGCCAGCGTAATTTGTTTAAAACATAATTTTAATAACATGCTGAAATTTTTTGAATAGTTCCCCATTTCTTTCTGAATAAAAGCAAAAATCCTCACTATAGCCTCCAATAAATGATCTGGCACCTTGCCACCTTTCTAGCCTCCCTCATCACAGGCCTCCCTCTCATTCCACTCTCTACTCCACTCCAGCAACACTAAACTTCTTGCTGTCCTGGAACACACCAAGCACAGTCCTAATTTAGGGCCTTTTTCACTTACAACTGCCTCCATCTGGAATGCTCTCTGTCAGATATTTGCATAGCTTATTTCCTCAGTTCTTTCAGGTTTCTGCATGAGTATCGCACTATCATGAAGACATTCTCTTAACACTCTTCAACTTCCAGAGAAAGGTGGAGGACTGCACACATGCGAGTGGCGATTCACAAATCTATTTTAAGCCCAAAAGTTCATTAAGACAAGGAGAACAAAAGAGGAGACATTAGTGACAAAATTTTGGAAGCTAGGAAGAAAATACACATGTTTGGACACAGATACACATATCTACACCTCACCCCATGAAAATCCATTCTTTTCATCAGCTTTATTTTTCTCAAAGCACTTAACCTAGATAAATAAAAATAAGTGTAAATGTAAGACGTAAATTTATCCTTTGTTTGTTGTTTCCTCCCTCTCACTTCCTGAATGAAAGCAGCATAAGAATAATCGTTTCAGTTTTGTTTTGTGTTGTGTTCTCAGGCTCAGGTATCAGAAGAATCAAATTCAATACAACTTCTGACTAACTGATGCTTAGATGAGGTACAGATTGTGTGGGGAGTGAGTGGCATTATGGGAATCAAGAGTTCTGTTTGAGATTTTTATTTAAGGTACCTATTCTATATTCAAGTGACATCATCAAGAGGGAATCTGGATATCTGGATTTAAATGGAAAGGTCAGGGCTAAAAGTATAAATTTTGGAGTCAAACATTGAGACTGAATGAGGTAACCTTGGGAAAGTATTAGCACAAAAAGATAAAAAAAAAGTCAAGCTCTCAGACCCCAAGGACAACACCATTTAAATGTCAGGCAAAGCAGAGGTTTCCGAAGCTTTGTAATCATACATTATTATTTTAAGAGGAAGAAAAAATAATTTTAAATGAGAAATGTGATATGTAGATATTTATTTATAAAGTATGGATGTATTATTGTACAAATATATTATGTACATGATAAACGCACATATATAAATATTAAAAAAGAAAGAGCCAAAGAATTTCCAGTTGAAGATGAAGTATTGAACACATCTATTTTTCAGCTTCTTCCTGATAGTAGTGATTGTAAATAGATTTTGAAAAATAAGTTATATACCCACAAGGACAAAGAGAATAAGAACCAAAAATTACCACCAAAATACAGAAAGCTGGAGAAAAAAGAACGATGAATGGTGGCTGACTTACTAAACCCAGGAGAGCGGAGACTGTAGTAGGAAAAGCAGAGACACAGTCTGATTTACAATGGCGAATCCTTACTCGCTTCCCTTCCCAGAGGCTCAGGAGTTGGTGTCAGGAACCTCTGCCAGTTGAGGGAAATGTCATGCCATAATAGATTTGGCTGACTGTTTGAGAAGCACTTACACTCATAGAGACCTCCACTTCTCTGCACTGACATGTGACTTGCCCTCTACGATGCAGCAACAGACTGGGGGTTCATTTTCTGGAGAGGGTTAAGCAGAGATTCTTAACTAGAGGACAATAGGCACACTTGAAGATGAAGGCTCCCACTGAAAAACAGGTATATTAAGTCAACATTCACATCAGAATCCTTAAAAGTGAAGTATGAAAGGCGAGCTCTGTGTTACACTGAGGATATGGAGCCAAAATGCAAAAACAAACAAACAAACAAACAAAAAACCATTATTTTGATGTAGAGAAATTGCCAATGGAATTCACCTACCAAAATGAACTTTAAAGTAATGAACGCTTTGTAACATTTTCTTTATTTCTTGGAGTTATTTTGAATATTTATTTCTATTTCTTATAAGCTTCATGGAATGTTTGAACATTCTCTTGGTACATGAATGTGGATAAAGTAATTGCATTTCTTGTATCATGGATTGGAAGTAGGCACAAATTTTGATTTCTTCTATGGAATGAAAGTGATGACATGGAGTTTACTCTGAGTACCACAGCATCACTAAAATTTATGTCCACATTTCCAGTGATATATTCATATCATAGAAACAAGTTTTGGAGATGTTATAACAACATGTTGCTTTTGTAATATTATACATCTTGATTATACAACATATTCTATACTTCACAGTAAACCTGTTTTTATTCTTGCAAATTACTATATGTAGAATATTTAACTAATTTATTTATTTTTTAAAGATTTATCTATTTATTTGAAGGTTAGAGTTACACAGAGAGAGGAGAGGCAGGGAGAGAGAGGTCTTCCATCCGATGGTTCACTTCCCAATTGGCTGCAAAGGCCGGAGATGCGCCGATCCGAAGCCAGGAGCCAGGAGCTTCTTCTGGGTCTCCCACGCAGGTGCAGGGGCCCAAGGACTTGCGCCATCTTCTACTACTTTCCCAGGTCATAGCAGAGAGCTGAATGGGAAGTGGAGTAGCCAGAACTCGAACTGGCGCCCATATGGGATGCTGGTGCTTCAGGCCAGAGCATTAACCTGCTGCACCACAGCGCCGGCCCCTAATTAATTTACTTATTTTGATCTAGTTGTCCTTTACCTCCTCAGTTGCCTGAAATCTCTCATTAATTTTCAAGAACAATCTCAAATATGAAGGACTTCCTTCAATTGCTATTGTTTCATCGTGTGTACAATGTAGTCCCTTCCCTTGTTTATACTTTCATTATGACCATCCCTACATTGTTTAGTAATTGTATTTATAAATCTGTCCATTTTCTTAGCCCAGCTTCCATGTCTTATGTATATTTGTATTATGTTAACCTACCATACTGGGCACTCAGTAGTTTTTCAATGAATGTTTAAATAGATGTTTGAAAATGATTTTGTGTTCATTGTCTCATTTGATTTTCCCAGATTCAATCAGTCACGAGATCCTATTGCTTTAAATGTATATTATATCCCTTACTTCTTTCCATGCCAGTATCCACTGCCAAGAATTCATGTTCTTGCTGTCTGTGGCTATGACGATTAGCATCTTAACCTGATTTTGGTTTCTAGTCTCGCTGTCCTCCAGTTAATACTTTATTTGCCCATCAGAATGATTTAACTACGTATTTTATCATTTTCTTTCTACCTTAAAAATGTCAACTGTGCTACACTTACTTCTAGACATGATAAACAATAACAATTTAACCTCCTGCTTTAAAGAACTAGAAACCAAACAAAACATTTAGACAGTACAGGACGCTGATGCCTGAGAGAAGCAAGACTAATAAGTGAGCCTTTTGAATGATCCATCTTACTTCCTAGAGTTTCCAGGTTGTAGCAAAGTGAGAGAATGAAACAAACTCTAATAGTTTTCTTCAGTTGAAGAGACAGAGCTTGGAGTTCAGAGAGAAGACAACTAGAGTTTATGAAGCAAATGTTGACAGAGAGAAGCAGGTGGGGACAGAAAGGAAGAGAGGGGAGAAGGGGAAGAGAGGAAGGGAGAGAGAGAGAGGGAGACAGGTATCTGAGAGTTCCTCACAATTCTTTTTTTTTTTAAGATTTATTTTATTTATTTTGAAGCACAGAGTTATAGAGAGAGGTAGAGCCAGAGAGAGAGACGTCTTCCATCTGCTGGTTCACTCCCCAGATGGCCGCAACAGCTGGAGCTGTGCTGATCCAAAGCCAGGAGCCAAGAGCTTCTTCTGGGTCTCCCACGTGGGTGCAGGGCCCAGTGACTTGGGCCATCTTCTACTGCTTTCCCAGGCCATAGTAGAGAGTTGGATCGGAAGTGGAGCAGCTAAGACTCAAACCGGTGCCCAGCTGCAGTCTGGGGCTTTAACCCACTGCACCACAGAGCTGGCCTCAAACTTCTTGAGGCTGATTAGTGATCTGTGAATGTAAGAAACTTTCTGAGACTGAATAAAGAATCCCCAAGAAGGAACAGACTAAACAATCCTTAAGCTCAAGGAAGCCAGCAACAGTTACGTTCCAGTAAAGCAGAGTTGAACAACCTTCTAACACATGGGCATTAAGTTGAGTTATCAAACATATAGCATCTCAGTAACGGAGACAAATCAGCCTAAGCTAAAGAGTATTCTACACTTGTATCACAAAGCCTAAAAGCAAACCTGAAGAGGATAACATTGATGCCAAGCAACAAAGTCCAATATTTACATGAGTACAACAAAATCCAGCATTGAATATTGCAAAATTAGTCTTGTAAAACTAGAAAGACGGAGAATAGAAGTTGCTGGAATGGATGTTAAAATATTATTGCAAATATATTTTCTAAGTTCAAGAAGGTAGAGGAAAGAATACACATGATTCTAAGAGAAATGGAATATGTTTAAAATAAAATAAATTTCTACATATGAAAAATAGGTAATCTGAAATGAAAAGTAACTGAATGAAGTTAACAGCATATCACAAAAGGCAAAGAAAAGATTATTGCACTTGATGCAGTCGAAAGTAAAATGAAAAGAGACAAAAGGTAAAAAAATAGCATATAAGATTAATGAGCTGTGGAACAATATAAGCAGTATAATAAATGTGTAACTGAATACTAGGAGAAGACGGAAAAGCATAAAATGTATTTTTGAAAATAATTTTCCTGACTTTTGAAGGGGAGCAAGATGGTGAAGAAGGGAGGGAGCTTACTGCTCTAGTCTAGGAGAAGATAGTTTTAAAAAGTGGAGAGAGTGCAGTCTCAAGGAAGAGTTAGGGAGAAAACAGCACAGGAATCTCTATGCAAATTAGAGGGTCACAGTGAACCTACATGGAAGGCATGGACACCCACAACTCAAGACCACAGCAGCTGAGAGCCTCTGCACCAGCTTTGGAGAGTGAGATGAGATCAGACTGCAGCAGCCCAAACACTGGCGATAAAGCTGCAGGAAGAGCCTAGAGGGAATATGGTTTGGAGCCCCATGGGGGATAGTGTACCTTCCAAATGAGAGGAGAAAAAAATAAGGAGGGGCACGTTTTTCTCTCTCTGATCACCCTGTAACAAGCTGATAGAGAGTGGACACCATTTTGGATATATACATAACAGCTGTCCCAGCTCATGTCTGCACCTAGCAACCAGCCAAGTGGAGACTCCTGAGTCTGGTAGGGAGAACTGTGAGGGGGCTGGGTACTTGTGACTGTGGGAGGCTTGTGTGCTGGGACTGTGAAAAAATGGAGGCTGTGTGGGAGGGCTCATAATGTGACTAGGACTTTGGGCAGTCACTGTGGAAGGCTCCACATAATCAGGGCTCCTTGGTTACCTGATGAGGGGCATTGGTGGGGAATCTGAGCTTACTCTGAGAACTGCATGGATCCTTTGTGTAGTAATTAGGGCAGAGCAGGTGAATATTATACCCTCTAAGGATAGTGCTCAGGCACTGACCTCCTTTGAGGAGAGGAGCTCAGCTGAGCAGAATAAACCTCCCCTCTGATTTTTTTTTAAAAGACATACTACAAGGCAGTTATAATCAAAACAGCATGGTACTGGCACAAACACAGATGGATAGACCAATGGAACAGAATAGAAATGCCAAGAATCAATCCAAGCATCTACAACCAACTTATGTTTGTCCAAGGAGCTAAAACCAATCCCTGGAGCAAGGATAGTCTTTTCAACAAATGGTGCTGGGAAAACTGGATTTCCACATGCAGAAGAATGAAGCAAATCACCTACCTTACACCTGTCATTAAAATCCACTCAAAATGGGTTAAAGACATAAATCTATGACCTGACACCATCAAATTATTAGAGAGCATTGGGAAAACCCTGCAAAACATTGGCAAAGGCAAAGAGTTCTTGGAAAAGATCCCAGAGACACAGGCAATCAAAGCCAAAATTAACCTTTGGGATTACAACAAATTGAGATGCTTCTGTACCGCAAAAGAAACACTTAGGAAAGTGAAGAGGCAACCAACAGAATGGGAGAAATTATTTGCAAACTATGCAACTGGTAAGGATTAATAACCAGAATACATAGAGAGATCAAGAAACTCCAAGACAACAAAACAAACAACCAAGTTAAGAAATGGGCAAAGGACTTAAACAGACATTTTCCAAAAGAGGACATCCAAATAGTCAACAGACAAAAGAAAAACTGTTCAGGATCACTAGCCATCAGGGAAATGCAAATCAAAACCACAATGAGGTTTCACTTCACCCCAGTTAGAATGGCTTTCATACAGAAATCAACAAACAACAAATGGTGGTGAGGATGTGGGGGAAAAGGTACTATAATCCATTGTTGGTGGGAACACAAACAGGTAAAGTCACTATGAAAGACATTTTGGAGATATTCAGAAATCTGAATATATACCTACTATATGACCCAGCCATCCCACTCCTGGGAATTTACTCAAGGGAAATCAAACAAGCAAATAAGAGTTATCTACATCTCCATGTTTATTGCAGCTCAACTCACAATAGCTAAGACATGGAATCAACTTAAATGAGCATCAACTGTAGACTTGATAAAGAAATTATGGGATATGTACACCTTGGAATACTACACAGTGGTAAAAAAATAATGAATTCTGATCAGTTGCAACAAAATGGATGAATCTGAAGAACATCATACTTACTGAAATAAGCCAGTCGCAAAGAGACAAATACCATATGTTCTCCCTGATCTGTGATAACTAATAGAGCACCTAAAAGGAAATCTGTAGAAGTGAAATTGACACTTCGAGAACAATGACTTGAACAGCCCTTGTCTCGGCTGTTGAGGAACAGTTTTTTTTTTTTTTTTCCCTTCATACTATTTGTTGAACTCTTTAGTTAACAGAGAGTTAATCATATGTGCATAAAGTAAGTTGAAAAGATCTCAGTAAAAGATAAGAGTGAGATTAAGAGAAGGAAGAGGATGTTTGTAACTGTAAAGCTATATAGTTCAGGCCAGCGCCGTGGCTCACTAGGCTAATCCTCCGCCTGCGGCACTGGTACCCCAGGTTCTAGTCCCAGTTGGGGCTCTGGATTCTGTCCCAGTTGCTCCTCTTCCAGTCCAGCTCTCTGCTGTGGCCCGGGAGTGCAGTGGAGGATGGCCCAGGTCCTTGGGCCCTGCACTCCACATGGGAGACCAGGAGGAAGCACCTGGCTCCTGGCTTCAGATCAGCACAGCACGCCAGCCGCAATGCTCCAGCCATAGTGGCCACTTGAGGGGTGAACCAATGGAACAAGGAAAACCTTTCTCTCTGTCTCTCTCTCACACTGTCTAAATCTGCCTGTCTAAAAAAAAAAAAGCTGTATAGTTCTGCATACATTCCCATGGACTTACTTCTAAGGGTACAGTTTAAAAACTTGTCATAGAATCCCAAATCCTATTAAATTGAGTGGTAAAAGTGTCATCTTAAGTGTTAAAGTGAACATATATATAGGATTAAGTGTTAAAGTCATCATATAAATAAGATCAAGTGGCCGGCGCAGCGGCTCACTTGGCTAATCCTCCACCTTGCGGCACCGGCACACCGGGTTCTAGTCCCGGTCGGGGTGCCAGATTTTGTCCCGGTTGCCCCTCTTCCAGGCCAGCTCTCTGCTCTGGCCAGGGAGTGCAGTGGAAGATGGCCCAGGTCTTTGGGCCCTGCACCGCATGGGAGACCAGGATAAGTACCTGGCTCCTCCCTTCGGATCAGTGCAGTGCGCCGGCTGCAGTGCGCCATTGGAGGGTGAACCAACGGCAAAGGAAGATCTTTCTCTCTCTCTCTCTCTCTCACTGTCCACTCTGCCTGTCAACAACAACAAAAAAAAAAAAAAAAGAAAGAAAAAGAAAAACAAAAGATCAAGTGTCTGGTAATGCTAATAGAATTTTTTAGCTAGAATTACAAAGGAAGGCTTTCCAACATGGGCTAGTATTCCACACAGCAGACTCATAGAATGACAGTCACTTTAACTAGCACTCTGACTTCAGAATCAGTCCTTAAGGCATCCTTATCTGGCTGAAAAGCCTATGAGAGCATTTCAGGCATGGAAAGCCAAGATACTGTGGCAAAAAATGTACATGAAGAATTTCAGTGAGAACCCAGCAGAAAGAAGTGGCCATCAATGAAGGATGTACTTTTCTCTGAAGCAAGGAGAGAACTACCACTTTGCTTATGGCCTTGTCTAAATACTGATGGAGTTTGTGTATTCAAAAGGTTTACATAAAGCCAAGACACTGTGGCAAAAAAATGACCTAAAAGAAAGATCTCTGTGAGTGAGATTCCAGCAGAAAGAACGGGCCATCAAAGAAGGAGGTACCTTTCTCTGAAGGGAGGAGAGAACTTCTGCTTTGACGATGGCCTTGTTTAAATAAGATCAGAGTTTGTGAACTCAAGAGGCTTCCATAGCCTTACCAGCTCATGACAAGAGCCTCGGGTGAATACTGATGTCATAAATAAGAGTGTCAATTGTTAAATCAACAACGGGAGTCACTGTGCACCTACTCCCCATGTAGGATCTCTGTCCTTAATATGTTGTAGTATGTGAATTAATGGTAAAACTACTTCTCAAACAGTACTCTATATCTTGTGTGTCTGTGTGGCGCCGTCTGTTGAAATCTTTACTTAGTATATACTAAGTTGATCTTCTGTATATAAAGATAATTGAAAATGAATCTTGATGAAGAATGGGATGGGAGAAAGAGTGGGAGATGGGATGGTTGCAGGTGGGAGGGATGTTATTGGGGGAAAGCCACTATAATCCAAAAGTTGTACTTTGGAAATCTATATTTATTAAATAAAAGTTGAGAAAAAAAGAACATCTACAAAAATCCTACAACTAACATTATACTTAATGGTGATAAAGTTTTCCAAATGAGATCAGGAACAGGCAAGGATATCCCCTCTCATCATACCTTTCAACATCATGCTGGAAGTTCTTGCTAGCACAATAAGACAAGAAAAAGGAATAAAGCATTAAGATTGGAAAGGAAGAAACAAAAGTGTGTTTGTATAACATGACATGTTGCCTGTATAAAAAATATGTGATAAACAAGCATTCTGTTTTAGAAGCAATATGTAAAAAAGAAAACTTCAAAAAATTTAAAAAAAAAAGGCTTCCATAGCCTAGGTAGCGCATGTCAGGAGCCTCAGGTGATCATTGATGTCATAAATAGGATTGTTAATTGTTAAATTAACAACAGGAGTCACTGTGCACTAATTTCCCATGCAAGATCTCTGTTCTCAATGAGTTTTATTATAAGAGTTAACTGTAAAACTTTTTCTCAGTTTTTTTTTTGTATGTGTGTGCAAATTGTTGAAATCTTTACTTAGTATGGAGTTGGTCTTCTGTGTACAAAGTTAAAGAAAATTGAATCTTAATGGAGAATGGACCTTTAAGGGGAGAGGGAGGAGAAGGTGGGGTGGAAGTGTGGATGGGAGGGCAGGTATTGTGGGAAGAATCACTATATTTCTAAAGATACACTCATGAAATTTGTATTCCTGAAATAAAAGGCTTCTTTGGGAAAAAAATTTTCCCAAATTTGATGAAAATTATACAACCACAGATCCAACTTCAACCTCAAACAGCACACATATGAAGAAACACACATCATGATCAAATTACTAAAAATCAGGGGCCAGCGCTGTGGCACCGCAGGTTAATGCCCTGGCCTGAAGCGCTGGTATCCCATATGGCTGCTGGTTCTAGTTCCAGCTGCTCCACTTCTGATTCAGCTATCTGCTATGGCCTGGGAAAGCAGTAGAAGATGGTTCAAGTGCTTGGACCCCTGCACCCGCATGGGAGACCTGGAGGAAGCTCCTGGCTCCTGGCTTCGGATAGGGGCGTAGCTCTGGCCGTTGCAGCCAACTGGGGAGTGAACCAGAAGATGGAAGACCTCGCTCTCTCTCTCTCTCTCTCTCTCTCTGCCTCTCATCTCTCTGTGTAACTTTGACTTTCAAATAAATAAATAAATTTTTATAAAAATTACTAAAAATCATTGATAAAATGACTATCTTAAAAGTTCCCAGAGACAAAAGACACTTTCTGTTCAGAGGAAAAGCGACAAAAATGACAGCAGACTTTTCAACCAAAACCATGCACAGGGCAGACACTTGTCCTAGTGACTAAGCCACCATTTGAGATTCCCACCTTACATATTCAAATGCTTAGATTCAATTCCCTGTTCCAGTTTCTGACTCTAGTAACTGCTAATGTGCATTGTTGGAAAGAGAAATAATGGCTCAAGTAGTTGAGTCCTTGCCACCTATATGGGAGACCTGGATTGAGTTCCTGGTTCCCAGTTTAGCCTTGGTCAGCCCCAATTGTTGTGTGCATTTGATGAATAACCCAATGGATGGGAGTTCTGGTTTGTCTGTCTCTCTGCCTATCAATAAATAAATAAATATGAAATTTTTAAAAGTACTTAAGGAAACAATGCAGGCTGGAAGATAACAAAGAAACATCATTAAAAAACTAAAGGGAAATAAAGTTTAACTTATATTTTTGTATCCCAAAAATATCTCAGTAATGGAGACAAAGACTTTCTTTTAGTATGTAGCAAGCTGGAAAGACTACTGTTTCTACCACAACCATGACAAAAAGTTTGTAACAATGAGTTGCTGACCCCTCAAAAGAGAGAGAAGATATAGCAGCTAGTTTATCTGTGAAATAGCATGGGAAAATGATGAAATGATGTAAATAAAATTAAGAAAGTTGTAAAAAAGCTGTGTGTGGTCTAGAGTGAGACTATAGTCCCTGGGAGCCACAAACACAAAGGAAGTTTTTACATACTTGTAAACTCCATTGAGTGCTTATAGGAAATGTTGTGGGTAGGATGAGAGACTCCAAAGAGCTCCCTTAAATTGTGCAGGCTTACTCACAGAGATTGAGCACTACCATGGAAAAGACATGAAGCACCTCTTGGACACTTCACCCCATGAAATGTGACACTTCACCCCCATGAAATGTAAACTTTAAGCTGCAAAGGCAGAAATAGCAAATTCTGATACTCTCAGTTGAAGTACTAATGTGGCTGTTGCACAGGTAATAGGAAAATATACCTACAAATAAGAGAGAGCCAGAAAAAGCCCTAGAGACAGATCTCAATCAATACTAGTATATTTCTCACATTGCTAGAAGAGGGTCAGGAAACTCCTGAACAAGGAGCTTAGTGAACAAGATGCACTAAAGACAGAGGTAGAATTTGACTCTCACGGGAGGAAGCACATGATCATGAGAAGTTCTACTTCAAAGACATAGGCACGCATCATAGGAGTAAGACTGAGCTGAACTAGGACAAAAGACCAACTCCATGGCCTTACCCTATGGAAAGCACTGAATACCAAACAATAGCAGGCCAGCACTGGGAAAGAACTAAGGGTGGAAAAAAATTGTCAATGTAGTTGAATTGACAGGGAAGGTTTAAAGCTGAGGGTAGATCAGGAACATTGAAGACAGATAAATGAACAAAAAAAAAAAATTCAGTGTAACATCCCCAACTCTAACTCCAAGTTAAACTGAGAGAAAATTCAAATAGGTGAATAAATGTAATCAAAGCAACAAGAAAACCATAATCCAGTTCAAGTTCTATCTAGAAACCCTGCACACAAAATATTCAAAAATTATAAAATTATAAATTAAAAAATTAAGGCATCAATGGGAAAAGCACACCTCACATATAGGGGACCACAGATAATAATTAAAGTCAACTTTATAGCAAGCCAGAAGACTGTGGAGTGACATCTTCAAAGTATTGAAGAAAAGAACTATCAGCATGGGTTTTTATACCCAGAAAACATATCTTTCAAAAGTGAAGGCAAAGTGTAGATTTTTTTTTTTGCTTTGTTTTGTTTTAGAAAAGTAAAGGATTAGTGAAAGTATAGATCTGTGCCATAAAGGAAGTTCTTCACACAGGAAAAATTGATATCTGGAGAAACATTGGTATATGAAAATAAATGAGAGGGGCTTTCATTATGGTGTAGCAGGCAGAGCTACCACCTGCAACACTAGCATCCCATATGGGTGCTGTATGAGACCAGGCTTCTCCACTTTCAATCCAGCTTGCTACTAATGCACCTAAGTGCTTGGGCCCCTGCATCCATATGGGAGACCCAGAAGAAACTCCTGACTCCTGGCTTTAGCCTGGCCCTGCCCCAGCCATTGTGGCCATTTGGGGAATGAACCAGCAGATGGAAGATCTCTCTCTCTCTCTGTAACTTTTCCTTTCAAATAAATAAAAATTTTTTTTAAAAAAAAGAAGAAATAAAGGAAGGAAGATGTGCTAATGTGCACCACAGGAAGCCTCAGGTGAAAGCTCAAGTGATTAGATATCTGGATTGGGGTCCTGGATCCTGTATTCTACTTGGCCCAGACCACGATGTTGTGGGCAGGTGAGGAGTGAATTAGTGTATGGGAGCCCTCTGTCCATCTGTCTGACTGTCTCCCCCACCCCGCCTCTCAACTAAGTAAATAAATTAAAAAAAAAAAAAAACAAGATAACAGCACCAGGAATATAAAAATAGGCATCACCACAGAGCATACCTCTATTAAAAGTGTAATAAGAACACAGTATCTTTTTTTAATGCAAATATGTCTGTGGAACATTACATGAATAAAAATACAGAATACAAAATGCATATGTAATATGAATGTAATTATGTTTAAAAAATAATAGAAGCTAAAGAAGATGTAAAATACTGAGTATTTTCTGTTAGTGGAAACATTGGATAGGTTATTTTTCTTCTATTTCATTTTCTTTTAATTTTTCATTATGAATACATATCAATTAGGAAATTTTACAAATTAGTTGGGAAAAATGTAAACAGAAATGACCCAATGTAATTTTTTGTCTTCATTGAAAAAAAAGTGTAATAAGGATATATGAACAGTTTTTTATACTTTTTTATTTATATAAAATCAATAAATTTCATATATACAGATTTAGGAGCTTAGTGGTACTTCCTAATGCCTAAACTCCCGTTTTCCCTTCTCCTTTCTTATTTTTTATTTTGATTTTTACAGTGACATACTTTCAGTTTATTATATAATCATGAATTTAAGCCTCCACTAAGTAAAGAATTCAACAAATAATAATAAGAAGAAAGAAAAAATACTGTTCCTCAATAATAGAGAGAAGGGCTATAAAAATAATCAAATCCCACCACTTGGGGCAAGTCAGCCTGAGCATGTCCCAAATTTGGAAGCATACCAGGGGATTCCAATTCAATCCCATCGAGGTGGCATGTACCAATGCCATCTCACTGTTCCAGGTGATCAGTTTCAGTCCACAGTTGGTCATGGTGGAGGGACTGGGAGTCAAAGGGAGCACATAGACAAGTCTAGTACCTGCTAACGCTAACCGATGGAGTAAATAAAGGGGAGAGTGATCCAACATGGGAAGTGAGATACTCAGCAGACTCATAGAATGGCAGATGTCCTAAATAGCACTCTGGCCTCAGAATCAGCCCTAAAGCATTCGGAGCTGGCTGAAAAGCTCATGAGAGTATTTCAGGCATGGAAAGCCAAGACACTCTGGCAAAAGATCTCTGCGAGTGAGATCCCAGTGGAAAGAACAGGTCATCGAAGAAGGAGGTACCTTTCTCTGAAGGGAGGAGAGAACCTCCACTTTGACTATGACCTTGTCTAAACAAGATAAGAGTCAGAGAACTCAGAGGGCTTCCATAACCTTGGAAACTCATGACTGGAGCATAGGGAGATTACTGATGCCATAGACAGGAGTGTCAATTGGTAAAGTCAACAACAGGAGTCACTGTGCACTTACTCCTCATGTAGGATCTCTATCCTTAATGTGCTGTACATTGAGATTTAATGCTATAACGAGTACTCAAACAATATATTTCACTTTGTGTTTCTATGGGGGTGCAAACTGTTGAAATCCTTACTTAATGCATACTAAACTGATCCTCTGTAAAAAAAAAAAAAAAAGAAATTATCAATTCCCAACTTGACTCTCACTGGGATTAAACATGACAATAGGTCTGCTCTGATTTCATCATCATTTAAAAAAAATCATCTATTATTTTTCACTTTATGTTTCTGTGTGGGAGCAAACTGTTGAAATCCATACTTGATGTATACTAAGCTGATCTTCTGTATATTAAGATAATCAAAAATGAATCTTGATGTGAATGGAAGGGGAGAGGGAGTGGGAAAGGGGAGGGTTGTGGGTGGGAGGGACGGTATGGGGGGGAAGCCATTGTAATCCATAAGTCGTACTTTGGAAATTTATATGCATTAAATAAAAGTTTAAAAAAAATAATCAAATCCCAAAATGTCAATTTTGCTCATAGACATTACAAATTTTTTGTACTCTATTAGTTACCATAGATCAAGGAAATCATGATTTTTGGGGGGGACTGGCTTATTACACTAAGTATAATGAACAATTTTATTCTTACCAATTATAAAACATAGATGAATGAATAAATTTCTTGAAAAACATAAAATATCAAATCTTACTAAAGAAATAAGTAACTAGAATAGCAAATATTCATTTTCAAGAAAATGAATTTATAATTCAAAAATTAAACACAAATAAACAAACAAAAATCTCCAGGCCCTGATGACTTCATTGGCAAGTTATTTCAATCATTTTTAAAAAAGTGCTAAATATTCTATCTAAACTCATCCAGAAAAATAAGACAGAAAGGAACACTTCCCAACTCACTTTATAAGACTAGAATTGCCCTGATTGCAAAACATGATGGATATTACAAGGGGAATAAAGATCAGTGTCTCTAGGGAACACAGGTGCAAACATCTTCATTACAATATCAGTAAATTATATATGTTACATATATTTTTAAAATACAGGACATCATCTCTAAGTGAAGTATTGGGGGGGGGGATACAAGGTTGGTTCAACATGGAAAATCAATGTAATTCACCAAAATAAGAAACAAAAAGAAAAATGATATGGTCTTCCCAATAGATGAAGAAAAAGCATTTGACAAAATTAAGCACTCAGCTATCTCAAATTCTCAGTAAAGTAGGGATTAAAGAAAACTTTACATCTGATAAGCAGTAACTACAAAGACAAACAAATAAAAGCTACACAAACTAATATTTTTTTTTTCTACCAGTAGAACTAGGGCAAGATTATCCATCATTGCCACCCTTATTAGCATCAAATTAGAGCTTTTTTAAATTTTTTTATTTTTATTTTTATTTATTTATTTTTTGACAGCAGAGTGGACAGTGAGAGAGAAAGACAGAGAGAAAGGTCTTCCTTTTCCATTGGTTCACCCCTCAATGGCCGCTGCGGCCAGTGCACCACACTGATCTGAAGCCAACAGCCAGGTATTTCTCCTGGTCTCCCATGTGGGTGCAGAGCCAAGGGACCTGAGCCATCCTCCACTGCACTCCTGGGACACAGTAGAGAGCTGCACAGGAAAAGGAGCGACCAGGACAGAATCTGGCACCCTGACTGGGACTAGAACCTGGTATGCCGGCACCGCAGGCAGAGGATCAGCCTATTGAGCTGCGGCGCTGGCCTATCAAATTAAAGCTTTAAAGAAAGACAACAAACAACAAAGCTGAAGATGACTCATATAAGTTATAAAAATATTATTTACAGATTACATAATTATGTACATAACAAATTCAATGGAATCTGTAAATAATCTACAAGAAATCAATGAATATAGCAAGGCTATAGTATAAAAAGACACCACAATCAGCCCTTGTCCTTACTGTCGATGAACAACTTAATACTTTATCCCTTTTAGTATTTTTTTTGTTCTACTTAATACTATTGGTTGAACTCCTTAATTAACACACAATTATTCTTAGGTGTTTAAATTTAACTGAAAAGTGATCCCTGTTAAATATAAGAGAGGGAATAAGAGAGGGAGAAGATGTATAGTTCGGCACGTGCCCAATCAGACTTGCCCCAAATGGTAGAGTTAGAAACGTGCCAGGGGATTCCATTTCAATCCCATCAAGGTGGCACGTACCAATGCCATCTCACTAGTCCCAGTGATCAGTTTCAGTTCACAATTGATCATAATGATAGGATTAAGAGCCAAAGGGATCACATAAACAAGACTAGTGTCTGCTAATACAACTGATAGAATTAAAAAGGAGAAAACGATCCAACATGGGAAGTGGGATACACAGCAGACTCATAGAATGGCAGATGTCCTAAACAGCACTCTGGCCTCAGAATCAGCCCTTAAGGCATGCGGATCCGGCTGAAAAGCCCATGATAGTATTTCAGGCATGGAAAGCCAAGACACTCTGGAAAAAAAAAAAAAAAGATAATGACCTAAATGAAAGATCTCTGTGAGTGAGATCCCAGCAGAAAGAACGGGCCATCAAAGAAGGAGGTACCTTTCTCTGAAGGGAGGAGAGAATTTCCACTTTGACTATGACCTTGTCTAAATAAGATCAGAGTTTGTGAACTCAAAAGGCTTCCATAGCCTTGGCAACTCATGACAAGAGCCTCGGGTGATTACTGACGCCATAAACAAGAGCGTCAATTGTTAAATCAACAACAGGGAACACTGTGCACTTACTCCCCATGTAGGATCTCTGTCCTTAATGTGTTTTACAATGTGAATTAATGTTATAACTAGTACTCAAAGAGTACTTTACACTTGGTGTTCCTGTGTAGGTGCAAATTGTTGAAATCTTTACTTAATATATACTAAATTGATCTTCTGTATATAAAGATAATTGAAAACGAATCTTGATGTGAATGGGATGGGAGAGGGAGCGGAAGATGGGATGGTTGTGGGTGGGAGGGAGGTTATGGGGGGAAAAAGCAACTGTAATCCAAAAGTTGTACTTTGAAAATTTATATTTATTAAATAAAAGTTAAAAATAAAAAAGTAATTCTAGAAAGGCAAAATTATAGTGTTAGAAAACTTATCCACATCTTCCAGGAATAAGGAGAAAGGAATTGTCTGCATAAAAGCATGTGGTAATGGATGCATTTCAAGGTAATGGAAAGTCCTGTATTATGATTGTGGTGGTGGTTAATCTCTACATCCAATTTTCCAAACTCTTTGAAGTATACGAGGATACTTCAAGAAGTGTGTGGAAAACTGAATTAAAAGAGAAGCTTATTTAGGATACAAAAATGTTTGATTTCATGCATAGCACATTCATAATATGCATTTCCATGAATTTCTTGAAGACCCCACAATCACTTACATTTGATGACTCAAGAACTTTGAGGATGAAGAGTCATTTTGAGCAAAATTCTTAGACCATTTATTCATATTATTTCATCACCTGAGTCTCCACCTCACTTATCAGCTCTTTCTCAAGTCCCTTTGTGCACTTCTCGTGGCTCTGTGTTTGTCTTATTCTTTTTCAGTCTAACATATTGTTGTCTAGGTCAAAAATTCACTTCCACTACTTCCATTATTTTGTCAATGATAGCAAAGCCAGGAAAAGCCTCAGAGATTATTTCATTTGTCAATACTGTCACAGTATTCTTGGGCAACTATACTAGCTATTGCAATTGAGTTGGGAATAGTAAAGGAGATGGGGCATATCTGGAGGAAGATAGGACCAACATAAGAGACAAATCCACTAATCACACTGTAATTCTAAATCCTAGAAGCATGTAGGTTAAAAATGTATAACATTTAAAAAAATATCAGTTGCATTAACTAAGGTACTTGCCTCACACAGGTTGAAGTAGCCAACCTTTGATATTTATTGGTATTTTCAAATGATTATCATTTTACAGTAAGTAATATTCTTTTGTAGCACCCTGAATCTTTTCTTTGAAGTGTGTAACCTACTTGAAATCACTTACTTAATATGTGTCTTCTGGACTGAACTGAATTCACTTTGAGGGTCTGTCACCTTCACTTTGTAATTGCCAAATGCAAGCAGTGTGCTTGTCACTTGGTCATCACTCAATAAATATTTGTTGCTTTCTACTCTATCTCTCATATTTGGTGTTCCATCCAAGCTGGGCAGTGTACAGCATATTATTTCATGTTCCTGGACTTTTGTTATGTTTCCTCTGTTTGGAATGCCTAATCCTCCTGATTTCTTCCTATCCACTCTTAAAACCTACTCCACCAGGTAAATTCTTACTTTTACTTCTAACCTCATCTCTAGAAAAGCTTTGTGCCTGCTGGGTCTTAGTCCACCCGAACAAGGATGGACTGGGTCTGAAGAAAGGTCTGTACACTTGTCATCAGTTGTCACCTCCCTTGATGCTGCGTGGCCAATCAGCTTTGGTGGTAAATGACTTTGGGCACCACCCACCTTACTTCCTTTGGGTGCCATCTTTGAATTGCCATGTGTGCCTAATTTCCCTTCAGCCACCATCTTTGAATTGCCTCCTGTGCCTAATTTCCCCACATGTGCCAACCTCATATTATGTCTTTCCTTTATAGCTAGTTTTCATGGAAATTATGTTTCCGTGTCCATTTTCCCTTCTTTGATAAACGTGATCCTTCTGCATCCGCCATGATAGATGAAACGCAGCAGACTCTTAACCAGTATTTGTTAAATGAATTTCTTCACCCTTCATTCACTTTTTACAGAGTAGCATTATGTCTAGATAATTATTAGGTTTATAAAGAGAATAAACCCCAAATCCCTTACATGGGAACTAGTTAAAACATGAAGTGAATCAGAACCTACTAAGGGGGATGTCAAACATCATATCCTTGGAGAGAGTAGTTATCAGAACTACTGCTATAATGAAATATAAATGGTAAAGCAACTTGATTTTTAATCAAGAAGTTCTCCAAAGGAAAAATAATAAATTCATTTCTATAATTCCTTTAAAATTAGAGGTTAGCTACATTCTCTTGGAAATAACTAAATGCGAAATCATGAAGAGATTATGCAAAGTAACTCTTCCTATGGCCTACTTCCACCTGTGTAAGGCAAGTGCTTTAGCTAATTCAACTGATTTTTTTAAAAAGTGTTATAATTGTTTTTGCTTACTTGCTTTTAGGAGTTAGAATTAAAACGCTATTGCTGGAAATCTCCTAACCATGAAAAAAAAAAGATTCTGTTAATATGTAAGGCAAACAATATGTGGCTGTGTGTAGTTAATAAGTGTGTTTGATATAAAATAATGGTTTAATAGAAATTTAAGGACTATAAGAACACAAATGCTTCTGCTTCTACAACTTTTACTGACATACCAGAGAAAGGATTGTGTAGCTCGGAACTGGATCTGAAGTCCACATATTCAGTCCTATACAATGGCTCTAAGACTTTGAAGCAGGTCATCCCACTGATCATAATGAACAGTTTCAATTGTTTAAAAAGAGTATGCACAATGTGGAAGCAAGATACTCATCTGCTCATTCCTAGTTATATAAGATGCCCTGTGACATACGTCTGAAAATATTTTAGGTAGAAATAAGTATGAGAAGGACCGCACATAAATGTTTGCGAATTGTCTATGATTTGCTGGTCTGAAGCTTCATAATGGGAACGGGGCAGGAAGGAACTTGGAGACCTGGGTTGTAAGTCTCATTGTAATGCTTGAGTCATTTACAAAAAGTTTCATTTGTTTTCTCCCTAGAAAATAAGCCCTGCCTACCTAAAATACCTTGCACAAAACTAAACCTCCATATTTTGTCCATGAGGAGGAGGGGGTATGGTGGTGACAAACAATCTTCCATTTTTTTCATTATTTCATTGAACTCAGCAAAGAAAAATTCTTCTGGTAACTTATACCCTATCAAGCTAGATTATTTAATTTTTACTAAAAGATCCCATTGCAAGTTTTGTTCCATTCTGATCCAGTCTTTTCTAGAATCTACATCCAAAATTAACACTAAAAGTTCACCTGCTTATGAAAATATTGCCTTGAAAATAATTTCATTGTTGTTTTATTCATTTACTAGTCATATATTCAATGAAACTGACTAAATATCTACTATGGTCAGGATATTGTACTGCTCAGAGTTGCTGCCCTCCTGAAACATGCAATCCAGTGTGAAGAATTTATGAAAAATGCACAAGTAATTAACATGGTTACAAATTACAGTGAGTATGATGAAGAAAATAATACAGAATACAATAAAGAATATGTGACTTATTTTACATGAGAGTTTTCTGGAAAGTCTCTTAGAGAGGTTATACATAAGTTGAAATCTGAAGAACAAGAAGGGGCTACTCTGTGTGTGTGTGTGTGTGTGTGTGTGTGTGTTTCAGATGGAGGACAGACATATGTGAAACCCTTGGGTGGGAAGAAAACAAGGCAGATGTGTGACCCTGTTACTTGCAAGAGATAAAATTAGAGATTTAGAAGTGCTATTAGACAGGGCTGTGAAACACAAAGTAACCAGTCTGAATTTTATTTCACTGACATGTGAAGCCATTACTGGTTGATTTCTGCAGGTAAGTAATGTGATCCTTTAATTGTTTTATGTACTTGAATGATTAGAGTCCAAGAGTAAAAATGAAGCCAGTTAGGTCTGTCTTGTTGTCTAGAATTAGATTGTGATAGTGAATAGAGAATAGATGCTGCCACTTATGGCCTAGCCTTAAGCACAGGGAATGTACCCAATACATGCTTATTGAAGAGCACATTTACATTTTATGATTTTATATACTCTTCTACGTGAACAAAATTTAAAATAACGACAAAAGGTGAGTGCACTAGAAGACTTTGCGATATGAGACAACAGCAATCTGTTTTTATTTTTACGTTGAAGTTGGGTATAAAATGAAAACCACAGTAAGTCAGGCAAGGATGACAAAGAGCAGAGGGAAGAGAGATAGTTTCTTTCCCTGATGATACTATTTCCTCCAACTCATCTCTCTGTGAATGTCTTTGGCTGATGCAAGGAACCTATTCTTGACTACAGGAACCATATGTTGTTTCTAAATGTTATGCCCTCAGGAACAGCTTACATTTTTTTAGGTTATTCATACTTGATCTTTATAAAAAGCATCATCATCCTTATCATAAATAATCTGAGTAGAAGCATGATCTTTTGAATGTCTAATGGAGATAGTAAAATATTTCTTTTTATTTTTTTATTGATTAAATCCATGATATTCCTCTGTTGAATATGCTTGTACCTTATAATTGGGACTTTCATTCTGTGATCAGACAATCCTGAACAACATGTCATTTGATTCAACAATTACTTGATTTACATACACGTGACATACTTATATTTCTTACTATATTTTACATTTTTATTTTTGATAGTTACCTAGTTCAAATTAAAAGCAAATGTGCTGTACATTGTGATTTAATGCTATAACTAGTACTCAAAGAGTATTTTTCACTTTGTGTTTCTATGTGGGTGCAAACTGTTGAAATCTTTACTTAATATATGCTAAACTGATCTTCTGTCTATAAAGAGAATTGAAAATGAATCTTGATGTGAATGGAAGGGGAGAGGGAGCGGGAAAGGGGAGGGTTGCGGGTGGGAGGGAAGTTATGGGGGGGGAAGCCATTGTAATCCATAAACTGTACTTTGGAAATTTATATTCATTAAATAAAAGTTAAAAAAAAAACAAAGTCCAAATTGCTTTTTAATATGTTATAGCCAAATAATTTGGCTATTATTTATGTTTAATTTTATTTAATTCCAAAGAAAATTCCTTCACTAGATGAAACGGCTCTGGGAGTTTCATTTTCAACTCCTATTAGGGAAAATTTCATGTGGCCCAAATTACGCATAAGTTAAGTGTGGGCTCTTGGGTTTTCTGTGACATTTGCAGTTCAACGATGCTAAAAATGGATGGGAATGGGAGCCAATCAAGGGCATCCTCAGCGCCCACGTTCAACCCCAGGGATTCTTTAAAAAAAAAAAAAAAGATGTATTTATTTGTTTGAAAGTCTGAGTTACAGAGAAATAGAGGAAGAGACAGAGAGAGATCTTCCATCTACTGGTTCACCACCACCCAGATGGCCATAATGGCCTGGTGCAGCCAGAAGCCAGGAGGTTCAGCTGGATCTCCCACATGGGTAGCAGGGCCCACACGCTTGTGCCACCTTTCACTGCCTTTCCCAGGCTATTAGCAGGGAGCTGGATGGACATGGAGTAGCCAGGACACTAACTGGTGCCCATATGGGATGGTTGCATTGCAGGAGGCAGCTTTATCACAACGCTGACCCCTTAGTCTCCAGAGATTCTTGTGTTGATACACAAAAAGCTGGACAATGGTGCTGGCGCTGTGGTACAGTGAGTGAAGAAAGCCTCTTCCTGCAGTACCAGCATCCCATATGGGTATCGGTTCAAGTCCTAGCTGTTCTATTACCCATCCAGCTCCCTGCTAATGCGCCTGAGAAAGCAGCAGAAGATGCTCAGGGCTTTGGTCACCTGAACCTACACGGGAGACCAGAATGAAGCTCCTGGCTTCAAGCTGGCTCAGTCCTAGTTGTTGTGGCTATTTGGGGAGTGAACGAGTAGATGGAAAATCTCTCTCTCTGTCTGTCTTTCCCTTCTCTCTGTAACTCTGACTTTCGAATAAATAAACACAACTTAAAAAAAAAGTAATCTGAACAGTAAAATGATAAATGGCTGCAATGGCTTAAAACACACTAACTAAAATTATAATGACTTAAAAAAAAGCTGGATAATTATGTTATCAGAACTGAGCTTCTTGAGTGCAATTCTGAAAGAATCACCATCCACCTGGTGTGACTTCTTCTTAGAAAGGTGGGACTTACAAATACAATTCTCCAGGCCATCGGGGATATGAAAACTGTTATTTTTAAGGAGGAACTCACAGTTACCTAGGAGTTATATTTTTAAAATGTATTTTCATGGCAATTGCTTCCTTAAAACTGCACAACCCTGTATGGGTGGGAGAATTTTTTCTTTTATTTTTCAACTGAGAAACTGAGACACATAGAGATTTCTACAAGTGATTAACGATAAATCTAATGGAATAAATGAAATATTCTTGTTCTTAGTTATTGCTATTTCCTTCATGGAATTATTGACTCTGGTAATTGTAATCCAGGATTAATGCAGAGCTTTTCCATGATAATAAGAGTGATGTTTGATCATTTATAACACATTTTGAGTGATTACGTTGTGCAGACTCTGAGCTGAACATTTATGTCATCTCATTGACTCTTCACAGCATGCTATGAGCCACATATTACCATTTCCACTTTACTGATGAGGAAATGGAGGATTTGTGCTCTTAAATATTGTTTCTCAGTGCCTCTTAGATAACTAGTATACTGCTCTTTCTACTTTTGGAAAAGGCAGTCTTGTATTTTAGTCAACTTCTAAGATCTTATCTCTGCACAACCTGCATCTATGTGCCAGGATCTGTGTTAGATGAATAATTAGGTTTTTTTTAAACTATTGAAGAAACGATGGTTCTGAATAAAGTATTGCTTGCACAAAATGACAGTCATTTTTGGAACCAGGGTGTGATTTAACTTTGGATTCCACTATTCACTAGTATTGCTACTTTCACTTAAAAAAAAAGCTTTATTTTTAAGACTAGTTTTAGGTTCACAGCAATAGCAAAAGGTACAGAAATTTTCCCCAACCCCACACATATATTAGCCTTCTCTGTTATCAATACCCCCCAACCAGGGTGGTGCATTTGTTGCAATTAATGAACCTTTGTTGAGACATCAGTATCTCTCAAAAGTCCATGTTTTATATTAGGGTTCACTGTTGGTGTTGTATATTCTGCAGGTTTAGAAAAATGTATAATGACATTTGGTATAATCCAGAGTAGTTTCATTGTCCTAAAAATCATCTATGCTTCTCCTGTCTGTCCCTCCCTCCCACCTATCCCATGATGACCACCAATGTTTTAACCATCTCCGGAGGTTTTTTTTTCTTTTTTAAAAAATAGACATGTAGACTGATGGAACAGAATAGAAACTCCAGAAGTCGAGCCACACATCTACAACCATGTAATCTTTGACAAAAGAGCTAAAATCAATCTCTGGAGCAAGGAAAGTCTCCAACAAATGGTGCTGGGAAAGTTGGATAAACACATGCAGAAGTATGAAACAAGACACCTACCTTACACCTTACACAAAGATCCACTTAAAATGGATCAAAGACCTGAATCTATGACCAAATACCATCAAATTACCAAGAGCATTGGGGAAACTCTGAAAGGCATTTGTATCGGTCTACATGTCTTTTTTTTTTTTTTTTTTTTTTTTTTGCCAGTACCAGGCTGTTTTAATTATAACTGTCCTGTAGTACATCTTGAAATCAAGTATAATTTTTATTTATTTATTTGAAAGCAGATACACACATATCCACAGAGAGACAGAGAGAGAGAGAGAATGATTTTCTTTTTCCTTTTTTTTTAAAGATTTATTTATTTATTTATTTATTTGAAATTCAGAGTTAGACAGAGAGAAGGAGAGGCAGAGAGAGAGAGGTCTTCTATCCACTGGTTCACTCCCCAATTGGCTGCAATGGCCGGAACTGCACCGATCCAAAGCCAAGAGCTAGTAGCTTCCTCCGGTTCTTCCCATGCAGGTGCAGGAACCCAAGGACTTGGGTCATCTTCTACTGCTTTCCCAGGCTATAACAGAGAGCTGGATCAGAAGTGGAGCAGAAGGGATTTGAACCGGCGCCCATATGGGATGCTGGCACAGCAGTGCTGGTCCCGAGAGCATGATTTTCTATCTGATGGTTTGCTTCTCAAATGCCTGCAACATCTGGGCCAGGTTGAAGCTAGAAGTCAGCAATTCAGTCTGGGTTTCCCATGCAGATGTCAGGGAACCAATTACTTGAGCTGGAACCTTCTGCCTCCCAATGTGTGCATTAGCAGGGAGCTGAAATTGGGAGCAGCACCTGGACTTGAACTCTGGGTCCCTGATATGGGATGTAGGCATTCCAAGAAGTATCTTAACTTGTATAGCAAACGCCTACCCCTTATTGTTGGTTTTGAGTTTTTTATGTATATTGAATAATAGTCCTTTATCCAATAGATAACACATTATGCAAATGTGTTCTCCAGCCTGTGGCTTATCTTTTTATTCTGTTGACAGTGTCTTTTGCAGAGCAGAAACTTTTAATTTTAATGAAGTTCAGCTTATCAATTTTTTCTTATGATTATGCCTTTGGAATTGTATCTAAAAATGTCAGTGCTAAACCAAAGGATGTTTATATTTTTTTGTTTTATTCTAGGGGTTTTATAGTTTTGTAGTTTACATTTAAACATATAATTCATTTTGAGTTAGTTTTTGTGAAGGTTGTAAAGTCTATTACTAGATTCTTTTCTTGTTTTTTGGCAAGTTGATTATACTTATGTGGGTTTATTTCTGGGATCTCTATTCTGGTTAAGTTATCTAGTTGCTTATTCTTCCATTAATCACCTCAATTATAGCTGTTGTGAAGTCAGGTAGTATCAGTTCTTTAGTTTTGTCCTCACTCAGTATTCTTTGGATGTTCTAAGTCTTTTTTCTCTCCATAGATACTTTGGAAACAGTTCGTTTCCACAAAATAACTTGCTGGTATTTTGATTGGGATTGAGTTGAATATAAAGATATAATAGGAAGAATTTACATATTTTTTTTAAAAAGAGATATTTATTTATTTGAAAGGCAAAATGAGAAGAGGGAGAGAGAAAGATCTTCCATTTGCTGGTTCAATCCTCAAATGCCTGCAGTAGCTAGGGTTCTACCGGCCTGAAGCCAGGAACCAGGAACTCCATCTGGATCTTCCACTGGGGTGACAGGAACCCAACCACTTGGGTCATCATCTGGTACCTCCCAACTACAATAGAAAAGTGAAATGGAAGCATGCAGTGCCTGTGACTTGAACCAGGCCCTCTGATACAGAATGTGGGCCTCCCATGTGGAAACTTAACATGCTGTGCTACAACACCTGCCTTAGAATTGACATCTTGACAGTATTGAGTTCCTATCTGTGACCTTGGATAGCTCTCCAGTTTTCATCAGTTTTGTAGTTTTCCTCAAATCTTCTATATATTTTGTTACATTTGTACCTAAGTTTTAAAATTTTGGGGCTACCAATGTAAATGTTTTTAATTTCAAATTTTACTTACAGAAAAGCAAAAAACTTTTGTATATTGCTCTTATATTCTGTAACCTTGCTGTAATGACTTAATAATTCTGTGAGTTTTTCCTTTGCTAAGCTTTTAAGCTTCTTTAAGCTTCCATTTCCATTTGAATATTGCAAGTAGAAATGTCTAAATGGTAAGATCTTAGTTGTTGAAATTGTTTGGTGCAGAGTGTAGTAAGCCCTCAAGTATAGTGCCTGCTGCAGAACAGAAATCCAATGAAGTTTTGTATCCTTGCAATCTCAGTTCACCAGTCTCATATAGCAAAATTGATGCTCTCTACTCTCTAGGCAGTCACAGATATCACCTGAGATACACTTTCATTGTTATCTGTGGAGGGAACACTACATGAACCTTATCCCTACCATAGAATAAACCTTGGCCCAAGTTTCCTCTTGGAAACAAATCTGCAATCTCAATTTGCCACAGTCATTGCAAGATATGACCACTAGTTTTGTAAATTTGTATGTTCTTTTTTTTTTTTCTTTTTTTGACAGGCAGAGTGGACAGTGAGAGAGAGAGACAGAGAGAAAGGTCTTCCTTTGCCGTTGGTTCACCCTCCAATGGCTGCCGCGGCCGGCGCGCTGCGGCCGGCGCACCGCACCGATCCGATGGCAGGAGCCAGGAGCCAGGTGCTTTTCCTGGTCTCCCATGGGGTGCAGGGCCCAAGAACCTGGGCCATCCTCCACTGCACTCCCTGGCCACAGCAGAGGGCTGGCCTGGAAGAGGGGCAACCGGGACAGAATCCGGCGCCCCGACCGGGACTAGAACCCGGTGTGCCGGCGCCGCTAGGCGGAGGATTAGCCTAGTGAGCCGCGGCGCCGGCAAATTTGTATGTTCTTTTTCATATTCTACCACAATCATTCATAAAACAAGCAAAATGGCAAAGTTGACTTGAATATTTTCTGCTCATTCCTACTAGTAGGAGAAGAAATAATCAATGAGATAAAATGGATCATGTAGAATGACTGACAAGTATTTGGTTATTGTCTTTCATGGGCAGGGGAATGGAATTTGATACAGCAGGTAGAGAAAAAGGATTGTGTGAATTTTAAAGAATCTTTCATTGTAAAAAAAAAAAACCTTCTCAATTGCATGCTTTTACCTTTGGATTTTGAAATGTTAAGACCTTTGCTCTTTTTCTTGTGGAGAAAGAAAATATTTGTTAGAGTTAAAATGTCAGAAGTCATTCATTCTTTATGCCTTAAAGACCTTGGATCAGAAGTACTGGGATGGGGAGATTAAGAATCAACAAAAGTCAAAGCAGAATGAGATGTCCTGCAGAATTCTGAACAGCCACTCCTGCTCTTTGAACAATCCTCTGGCACCAATTCATTCCCAACCAACAACTCTGCCCTCTACTTGATTCTCTTTCTCACTGTGATTTTTGCTCAACAACCTTGCCTACTTGGACTCTTCCTGCTTGTCCTTTTTCCCCCTTAAAATGACTCCATCTCTTAGGATCTGATTTGCCTTTGGTCCCTGGTTCCAGGTTTTGGATTTGCTCTCACCTGTGTTCATTCTAGGCCTGTCTTGACTCCTTTTAGGACAAACTGACTCCTGTTTCAGAGCAAACTCTTGCTGGATGCTTGCATATTTAATTGCCCTTTCTCATTGTTCTTCTCTTTCCCCGAAATAAACAATCAATTCCAGAGTACTGACCAGGTTTAAAAAGGAGATAAATAATAATTAATAATCTTTGCTTTGGTGATGAACTTAATATGTGAAATAAATCTTAGTTTTAAAAAAGTGTTTTCTAACAAAAGCAAGGTTCACACTGTCTAAATTTTATATGGTATAACATAAATGAACCTTGCTGAGTAAATTAATAAACACTGTTTTATTTGGGCAGGATACCCTTGTCTATTTGTTTACATTTTAGAACAAAAGAAAGATTCGGATGATAATAATTTTTGTCTCGTAATTCAACTCAAGTGATAGTATGTGATAATCAAGTGAAAAGCATTATTGTAACACCTCCAATTAGCAGTTAAAATAATATCTTAATGTTTTAGTTTTATTCATAGCTCAAGCATTACCATCTATTTCAAATTGGAGAGGATATGTTCATTTATAACATCTCAGGCATGCCTGGTAAAATTCACTTCCAGAACACTATCAGTTTTCAGAGCTGTACTATTTATTTACTCAGCCACTTATTCACTAAAGATTTACTGAAAGCCTTCTATGTGCCAGGCACTACTATGAAAGGTGCTGAGTGCATGGATAAATAAGATGCAATTATTCTTTCAATGATCTCATAGTTTAGGTGGAAGGTCAAGCAAGCAATAATGCAAATAATTGTAATATACTATGACAAAAGTTGAAGAGAGTTATTTATATAGTGCAGAAATGAGAACCTTCTTTCTGTATGCAGGACTTATGGAAAGCTGGGCTGGTTTTGGAGATGAATCAGGCGTGCTGCAGAGGCTAGGGGTGCAGAAAGCACGTTTCCGGAAGGAGTGTCTACACTCCAGGAAGCTGGAATGCATGAGGAGTGACAATGAGCCATGTGAATCTATGGGTAATGTGGGTAATGTCAAGCAGAGCAGTGTGTTTCAGAGACAGCATGCAGAGGAGAAGGAAGGGAAAGGGAGGTAAATGGGTAGGTCATTTTTCAAGGACCTGGGAGCAAATGTGATCTGAGATTAGAAATTAGATGGAAGTGATTTGGCAAAATGTGTAAAAGATGGGGAAGGCAAAATGGGGGTGGAGCACTATCTAGGAAAGGCACATTTCAAGGTGGTTCCTAGACTTGGCCTAATGTGTGATAGAGGCAAAAGATGGTGCAGAGCAGGCTGTGAGATACAGAAGTTGAAAGAGACAGTTTTACATGGTCCTCAAATCTGTTTCACATCTTTCGTTCCCATGCACAAGGAAAACTATGTTTCGGGCTCCCTTGCTGTTAGGCAAAGTCATACGAATAAGCAGGCCAATAAATTGTGAGCAGAAGTTTAATGTGTTACTTTGGAGCCAAAGCAGTGAAAAAGCCCTGTGTGATTTCCTACTGTCACTGCTTCTCTATCATGGGAAACAAGGGAACCTTGTGGTGATGCAGGGATCCTAGGTGCCTGAATTTGTGAATCACAGCATCACAGGCAGTTGTCATGGAGAGCCAGCCTGAGCCACATGGACTTGGTGAAGAGAATAAACAAAAACTTTTTTAAAAAGAAGCCACTGTGTTTATGATTTCTTGTTACTGCAATGTAGTGTAGCTGGTCTTGACCAAAGCTCAGTTTGAAAGTCAGTGCTTAGTGAGCGTATACGTCAAAGGAGGCAGAGATAGATTGAAGGTCATAAACGAAAAGGCCTGGAGACAAATGAGGGCAATTCTTCCTCAGAAACATAGAGGAAAGGCCAGGGATGGAATTTAAATGATGGGAAAATAAAGAGGAAAAAAGAGAGGAAGTTGGAGGAGTTAATTTTTGGTGGTCACCACATTCCTGTAACATTAGAAATTAAGTCTTCTGCTAAGAAGGTGGCTGGCCAGAGAGAAGGAAGTAAAATTGTAGAGTGGTTGTTGAGGGAAAAGTTCTGATAAGAGGTGGGGCAGAGCCATTAGCTCCAAGCAAAGGAGTAGCTGGGTTTGTAGCTCACGCATCTATAATGGAGTGAGTCAACATGATTTTGTCATTTTCTGCATCAAGGAATATCAGCCTCAGAGACAGAGCAGGGAGAAAAAATGAGGAATTGTGTCCTTAGTAGGGTTTAGAAAATAAGTTTTGGCGTGGAACAGTAATCTCCAGATAAGGAAGTTTCGGAAAGTGTGGTTGAAATGATTGACAATCCAAATAGCACTCAGTGCTAATAAAGAAGCAAGTGAACCAGAGGGAGGCTGCTAGAGGAAAAGATTCTGTAAGAAACTGGTTGTTCTAATGGTACTAAAGGCAAATTTAGTAGGACTGTGGGTGGAGAAATAGCTAAAAACAAGAAATTATTCTTATAATAACAGTAATATAATGTAGTGGTTGTCTGGTTTTCAATAGTAGTTCTGCCCCTTACTAGCTATCTGGCATTAGGCAAGTTAGTCACACTTATATTTCTTTTTGTTATGCTGTTGTCTCTTCATAGCAAATTTAAGCCTGCATCAAAGGGTTTTTGTGAAGAATGAATTACTTAAAAAAAAAAATAAAGCTCTTAGACTAGTTCCTGGCATAATGTGTTCAAGTGTAGATTGTTATGATGCAGCCATACAATACGTGTTAGGCTGTTCCATGATTCTAAGGAGAACCAAAGAGAAGACTGTCAGCAAGTGTGGCCGCCCCAGTTGGTACAGTGATATCACTAACTATTGGCCATGAGGATGGGAAGCAGAGTGGCATAATTATGATACCAGCTTCAAGACTGGCAATTTGGTGGCCTAGGAAGGGTTTCCATCCCTACAGCTTACCACTGAGAAACCAAGAGCACGAGAGAAAATGAACAGCTTCTTCTCTCGAAAGTTTTCAAGAACTTTTAAATTAAGAAATAGCCACCACCTGTTTCCTCCTGCAAGTAGGGAGGAAAGAAAAGGCAAGGATGCAATTAGGCAAAATCTGTGAATTTATCATACGAAAAGGAGTCACATAGGCATTGGGGAAAGAATTTTTTGTCAAAGAGCTGAACAAATAAGGGCAGCTCGGAGTGAAAAAAAATGTAAGATTTCCAAATGGGAGTGGAAGAGTAGGTATCATAAGACATCATTGTGGATTAAGGAATGGGGAGTTGATTTGCTGTTGGTTTTTGTTAACTTCGGCTTCACTCCACTTACTTTTAAGATTCAAGATTATTGAAGAATAAATAGTTCTAATGTTAGTTAAACTATCCCAAGCCTTCCAAAAGGATGTCAAACTCTCTAATACATTTTATTAAGTTGGCATAATGTTAATCCTAGAGATAGATAACAATAAAAGAAGAAAGTAAAGACCCAATTTTACTTATGAATACAGATGCAAATTTATTTACTATTTGTTTGTTTACTTATTTGAGGGACAGAAAGAGCGAGAGCGAGAGTGAGAGAGAAAGAGACAGAAAAGAAAGAGAGAATGCTCCCATCTATTGATTTGCTTCTCAGATGCCCACAACAACTGGAGCTAGATCATGCAGAAGCCAGGAGACAAGAATTCAATCTGACACATTTGTGTCAGGACCCAAATATTTGAGCTAGCCTTGCTGCCACCTAGGATCTCCATTAACAGGACGTTGAAGTCAGGAGCAGTGCCAGATATCAAACCCTGGCATTCTGATATGGGATGCAGGCATCTTGACAAGTGTCTTAGGTGCCAGGCCAAATGTCCACCCCAGATACAAAACTCCTAATAAAAAAATTAGAAAATAAAATCCAGCAGTGTATCAACAATCACACACACACACACACACACACACTACATAGTTTATTGCCAAGATGCAAAGATTTTTTTCGTGTTAGCTCTGTCTCAACAACATAATTTGTTTATTAATGGTTTAAAACCATATAGCCGGCGCCACAGCTCACCAGGCTAATCCTCCGCCTTGCGGCGCCGGCACACCAGGTTCTAGTCCCAGTCGGGGCGCTGGATGCTGTCCCAGTTGCCCCTCTTCCAGGCCAGCTCTCTGCTGTGGCCAGGGAGTGCAGTGGAGGATGGTCCAAGTCCTTGGGCCCTGCACCCCATGGGAGACCAGAAGTACCTGGCTCCTGCCTTCGGATCAGCGCGGTGCGCCGGTCGCAACGCGCCAGCTGCGGCGGCCATTGGAGGGTGAACCAACGGCAAAAGGAAGACCTTTCTCTCTGTCTCTCTCTCTCACTGTCCACTCTGCCTGTCAAAAAATTAAAAAAAAAAAACATATAAAAAGACACTGAAGAGACATTTGGGTGAATTCATTACCCATTCCTACTAAAATTCTAACCAAAAATTGTATTAGAAGGAAACCGCCTAAATATGATTTATACTACTTATGTAATATCAAAAGCAAACATGATTCCAATGTTAATCCAAAAGGCTCCACCTTAAAGACATTATATGGGAATTTGGTAATATGTATGTGTATGTTACCTATTTAAAAAGCAATGATATGGAGAGAGCTTTGTGGTCCAGGGGATTAAGTCCCTGCCTGGGATACCTGCATCCCATGTCAGTATGCCTGGGATAGAGTCCCTATTTTCTTTCTGACAGAACTTCCTGATAAGGTACCTTAGGAGGCAGCAGATGATGGCTCAAGTTCTTGGGGCCCCTTCACTCATGTTGGAGACTCAGATGAGCTCCTGGCTCTTGGCTTCAGCCTGACCCATCCGCAGCTGATACTAGCATTTGGGGACTGAACAAGTAGATGGGGGATCTGGCCCTTCCCCCCAACAACCTCTGTTGCTCTACTTTTCAAATAAATAAAGAAAATTTTGTTTATAAAATGATGTGGAGCCAGGGTTCCAATGCCAGCACCCCAAATTTTAACGCTTTGCAAGTCTTGGTAGCTCCTATTCCAATCCAGCTTCCTGCTAACGTGCCTGAGAAGCAGTGGATGAAGGTTCAAATGCTTGGGCCCCTGCTACACAGGTGGGAGAGCCAGATGAAATTCCAGACTCTTGGCTTCATTGGCCATTAGGGAGTAAATCAGAATATGGATGTATACCTCTTGCTCTCTCTTTCTGTGTGTGTGTGTGTGTATCTCCCTCTCTCCACTTTTCAAATAAATGAAGAAATCTTTTTTAAAAAGCAATGATATGGCTGTATGCTAAAATCAATCAGCTAGAATTGGAAGTAGAAAACAGCAATTCACTTACAACAGTACAAAATCCTTAAAATATTTTTAAATAAATTGAATAAGAAAAGTACAGAGCCTATAGAAAGAGATCTATAAAATCTTATTGAAGGGCAATGGGGCTACATACATCACATAGTAAATGAGTGGAAAAACATATTCAATTATTGCATGGAAAGACTTCACATCACAAATACATTAATTCTGCTTAATTGTTATACACATTTAATAAAATCCCAAATAGAATTTGTATGGTGTTAGAAAATTAGATTACCCTACATTTTATGTGGAAGAATAAATGTCCAAGAGAAGCTAAAAATGAACATGAAAAGCAATGACATGAGTCACTGCCAGATATTAAAATATGTTGTGAAGTCAGCATAATCAAAATGATTGACAATAGAATATTGTGATTGATTACTTGGCCAAACAAGAATTGCAGAATCCATTATAGGTTAATACAGAACAGGGTAGTATTTCCTATCAAGGGTGATGGAATCAGTTATTTAGTAAATTAGCCCATTTTATTTACGTATTCATAAATAGCATACTTAACTACTCATTTAAAAAAATTAAAGTTGGACTATATTTTATCAAATGATAAAAATGCATTAATTATAAAAATTAAAAAGTAAGGTGATAAAATTTCTTTTTTTTTTTTTTTTTTTGACAGGCAGAGTGGACAGTGAGAGAGAGAGAGACAGAGAGAAAGGTCTTCCTTTTGCCGTTGGTTCACCCTCCAATGGCCGGCGCGGCTGGCGCGCTGCGGCTGGCGCACCATGCTGATTTGATGGTAGGAGCCAGGTGCTTATCCTGGTCTCCCATGGGGTGCAGGGCCCAAATACTTGGGCCATCCTCATGGCCTATATGTAGGGGACATTTTTACCTTTAAAAATTTTTATTTGCTTATTTGAAAGGCAGAGAGAGAGAAAGAGACAGAGAGAGACAGAAATGCTCTATCCAGTCCCTAAATGGATGCAACAGCCAGCATTGGGAGAGGCCAAAGCCAGGAACCAGGAACTATATTGAGTTTCTGACATGAGTGTTAGGGAATGAAGTACTTTGGTCATCGCCTGCTTCTTTTCCAGGTACATTAGCAGGGAGTAGATCAGAAGCAGAGCTGGGACTCAAATCCAGGCACTCTACTATAAGATATGGATAGTCCAATCAGCATCTTAATGACCACTCCAAAAACCTGCTCCCAGAGCATACTTTAAAATATTTTTTATAATTGTAAAGAGAACAGATTACAAGTTGATCATAGATATAATTCTAAGAATACAGTGATATTTCCCTTCTTCCCTCCCCTCTCTTTGTCTCTCTCTTTCTCTTTTTTTTTTTTTTTTAACTTTTGCAATAACGTGATGTTAATTGACTTTATAATCTTAGGCTTGGGGCCGGCACTGTGGTGCAGCATGTTAATGCCCTGGCCTGAAGCACCAGCATCCTATATGGGTACCGGTTTGAGACCCAGCTGCTCCACTTCTGATCCAGCTCTCTGCTATGGCCTGGGAAAGCAGTAGAAGATGGCCCAAGTCCTTCAGCCCCTGCACCCACGTGGGAGACCCGGAGGAAGCTCCTGACTCCTTGCTTCAGATTGGCCCAGTTCCGGCCATTGAGGCCAATTGTGGAGTGAACCATCGGATGGAAGACCTCTCTCACTCTCTCTCTCTCTCTGTTTAACTCTGACTTGCAAATAAATAAATAAATCTTTAAAAAAAAAAAAGAAAAAATAATAATGGGCTTAGTGCTCCACTAAATAAAGAGATCAACAAATTAAAAGTAGAAAGACCAGTGTTCAACAGGTATTTAGGCAGTGGCTATAAACAATAATCAAGTCCCAGTGGATACTTTTTCAAGCAAGTTAGTAACCCAGAAATTGTTTGTAAAAATCATAATTGCTGCTATACAGACATTAAGTCAGTTTTTTTTATGACAAATGAAATTTTTTTGCTGTTTTAGAATGAATTTAGCTGCAAGGAGCAAGAAATCCAACTCATACAGGCTTAAGCTTAAGGAATTTATGGCCTTATTTGGTTGGAAGTCCAGAGCCAGAGTGGCCTCTCAGAGTGTGTTAACTCAGTGTACTTATCCTGTTAATTTCTGATTCTGTCACCTTTGCCCAGAGTTGTGAATTGGCCTCCTCCTAGACTGGTCTGAAGATGTCTATAGCAGGTTTCATAGAGGTGGCTCCTGCACTTGAAAATGGCCAAGACAAAAAACGAATTTCTTCCAATAGCTCTCTCTAGAGCACGGAAAGACGCTTCAGCAAATTTCTTCTCACATCTCATTGGCTCCAACTACTGCATTTCTGTATCTTCCTGGTTAGAGAAAAGAATTGATTGGCTTGTGCCTAGGTGTATGCAAAAAAGGCTTATCACAAAATCTGGTGTTTTCAATGTGGGGAATTTTGCATAATTTTAACTTTCTTATGTTAAATTGAAGTTTTGGAAATTCAATGTATTCTTACACTCGGGAAAATTATAAAGTTATTTTTATTGTAGCAAGAAGTTATTTCATAATAGTCAGCTAGGGAAAGTATGGACATATGTACTTTGTTATTATTTCATTTTCATCTATGTCCTGAGAGGAAATTTTCTCCAACAACTTTCATCAAATTTAATTATATTTATTACAAACTTTAATATTTTTAGATAATTATTAAATAAATATAAGGCATCATCAAAAAGTTCATAGAAAATATATATATATAAGCACGAATTTCAAAATTTTTGCAGCTAAATAGTCTATTTGCAACAATATTTTTGAATTACCCTTGTGAGTATAAGTTAAATAAGTGAGTTAAATAAAAGCTATAATTATTTTAAAATAAGTTGCATAAACATATTTAAAGCAGTTCAATTAACATGAAAAATTTTACAAAAATGACACAGTTGACTGAGGCTGGAATTGCAATTTTATCTTAGCATTACATTTGTTTTATGTCCTTATACAATAGTAAGTTGTGCCACTCTTATGTGAGAAGGAAATACACACGTTCCTTTTGATCTGACGTGTCCAAGAGTAACTATGAACAAATCCCTGTAGAAATCCGAGCATCCCAGCAGTGGGCACAGAGAGAGAGGTGTAGGGTGTCCCCATGCGCACTTCCAGAATCTGGTCATCTCAGCCTCCAGCTGTTCTCACTCAGATTCTCATACCCTGGGAAATGCCACCCAGGGCTACCACACATAGTGTGCTATTTTTAGCACAGGGTCTGCTTGCGGAAACTGGAGAACTTGGACACTTACTGACAAGGAAGCTGAAGACAGCACAGGCTTAGGGGAGAAAGCTGAGAGGTCTTATCTTTTCCTCCCTTGATTTTGCTCGGCTGTGTCCTCCAGTTAGCAAGGTCTAAGAGATAACACAGAGGTAAAGAGCCGAGTGGTGAGAGATAGCTGGGAGAAGGAAGGATAGACTGCAGGAGGAAGCAGTGTGACGCACTTTTATGTGGAGAGCAAGAAAGCTATAGAAGTGGGCTACTTAAACACAGTGGGTAAGTGAGGACCCAGAGATCAGTCAGTCAAGACCCAAAGTAAAAATCTTAGAACTTTTGAAAAACTGACTAAAAACCATCACATATTACTTATAACTTTCGAGTCATGTGAATTTAAACAAATTATCTAAACCTCTCTGAGCTTCAGTTTTCGTAGTTGTAAAACGTGATTATTTAATACCTGTCTCCCAGGGCTACAAGGCTTGAGTAAGTCCAATGAATGTAAAACACACAGCGTGGTGCCAAAACACGTGAAACCCATGGAAGAGTGGCTATGATTACTTTGTTTTTATTTCTCTGATCTGAATAAAATTACCCTAGTATTCATAACAAAGCAAAAACATTAAAAACAAACTGAATGGCAAGGGGGACGTTGTAGCTCTTGCTCCTCATACAGCTTATTCACATACAGGGAGACAAATTACAGGTACATCCTCGGAAGCATAATTCACACGTACCAAGTCAGGGCTCAAGAGATTCTACTACATTGCTGGGACACTGTCCATCTCTCTTTTTAAGTCACCCAGGAAAAAGAAGAAATCTTCTGAACTATCATGACCTTGGGGTGGGTGTAGTTGGAGACTGAGGGCAGATCAAAGTAAATCAATTTGTCTACTTCGGACACTACATGCAATTAAACATCATAGATCCCAAGAGCAAACAAATAAGATGTAAATGCATCAATATTAACATAACCAGAGAATTAGAAAAAGCAATGTGGTACATAGTACCTCAAGTTGATATTTAGCAAGGATTGCTAATTAAACTTTAAAACAAGAGAATATAAAATCAATATTAAAATATGACTGTGATCTCTCAAAAGCAAAATGACTTTCAGGAGATATTCATGCACTGATCAAGACTTTATATAATTTCTAAATCCTTCCAACTCTCAGTAAAAAGTAACATTATCACTCCTTTGTGCCAAAAAAAGCACAAGGAATAGTTTCTGTTTTAAATTTGACTTTTCTTCAACTTATTTTATTTCTTCAACATTTCCCAGCATAAAGGAGTTAACACTAGAAGTCTGGAAAAATGGTATTTAATAATTTGCATAACAAACAATCTCTGCTCTTCAAGATGCCTAAAATTACTGTTTTTAAAGAGAATTTAATAGATTATACTTAAGTTTTCATCAGCTTTCATTTAATTGGTCTCTTATGTTGATTTTTAAAGGTTATTTCAATATACACACATGTACATAAAATCCTTCCTACTGTAATCTAGAAAGAAGACAAATATGAAAGATTTTTTGTCTCCATTGTTTTCTCCTTGTCTTTGCAACAATATCCCCATTGAGTGTGAACAGAAATTAGCTACAGCTCTTTTCCTATGTGACTTCTTGAGGAAACCTCCAAGTACCCTAAAATTGTCCCACTCATTGTTTTAAGGTTCCAAGAACTGGGTGGTGGGGAAATGAAAAGAAAGACATCACCTTAGTCAGATATGGTCTAAGAGTGGCTGCTGCAGGACAGGTCTCCCTGGAAGTTGATTCTTACACAGAGATTTGTGTGCAAAACATTTATGGGGACTGCTGTTAGGATCCACACTTAGAGGAGAAGAGAAGGAAGCAGGACGCGGTGGAGATGACAGGTTGTGGTGTTCTCAGAGCAAGCCCAGTCAATTCCTGTGATCAGGGTGCAGCTAAGGGCCAGCTTTTCTTCTGGACGCGAGATGCCTGAGGGAAGAGGATCAAAGGGAAGGAAGCTTTCTTCAGCTGAGGGAAATTCTCTGAGAAAGCTGATCTCTGTCAGCAAGGAAAATTCCCAACTCCTGGGAGAACAAGACCTTTAGACCAGGGTGGGGGTCTGGGCCGTGCAGCAAAGCATCCACCACAGCAGCTGTGGAGAACAAGACCCCCTCCTTGAACACAGCACTGGTTGTTCAGGTAAGGCGGATTGACAGCTGAGGTAACATTTGATTTACCCGCCCCCCATCCCCCACCATGCACACTCCCCCCACCCCCCCTTTACACTTCTGCCCCTTGTCAGCCATTGTGCTGCAGAGGGATGAACCAGCAGAAAGCAGAGAACAGAAGGTCTAATTCAGAAGTGAGGGAAGCAAGACTCTGTCCCTGCCCTCAGGGAGTTTACAGCTCCGCAGGGGAAGAAGTCACACTCAACAAGTAAAAGCATTAATGAGAACTGACTATGCTGATGGAAAAATAGGAATGGGATCTAACCTGGCCAGGGTATCTTGGAAGGGTTCACTGAAACAGATATGGAATTGGGAACCTGCAGCATAAGTAGGTATTGTTTAAATGGAGAGGAGAGAGAAAAAGTGCTTCAGGGGAAAGGAAGCCACCAAAAAGTGTGCAGAAGGAAGATGCGGGATGTCTTAGAAACTGAGAGAAGTCCATGCTGATTACTGCAACCCAGAAAGCGGAATGTGAGGAAAGTAGACAGACAAACTGATCCGGAATTTGGTGCTGTAATCAAGAAGGAAACGGAAATGCTAATTATGCTAATTACCTGATGTGATCAGTTGATGCTGTATATTTGTGTTGAAATATTACACTGTACTTCATAAAAATATACAAGTATTACATATGTATCAGATATTAAAAAAGAAGGGAATAGATGGTGGTCAGAACTAAGAGGAGCACCAGGAGTGTATAATAACATGCATCAATGAGATTGATTTATTTTTTTAAAATTTTACTTATTTATTTGAGATGGAGAGAGCGAGCAAGCAACGCAAGTGCATTCCCATACACTGATTCACTCTCCAAATGCCTGCAATTGTCCAGGGCGGCTGGAGGCGGGAGCTAGGAACTCAATCCAGGACTCTCAAGTAGGTGGCAGAGATCTGCTTGTTCCTATGGCCTCTGGGGTCTGCATTAGCAGGAGGCTGGAGTGAAGAGCAGAAGCAGGTTTGAACCCAGGCACTGAGATATGGGACACAGGCATCTTAACTGGCATCTTGGCCACTAGGCCAAATGCCTGCCTTAAAAGCACTATTGTTGTTGAGACTCGGTGACTGATTACTATAGGAATGAGAAATAGTTTGTGGTTAAAGGGAAAGGTCTAGTAGGATTGCTGGGACATACTGAGGACTCAATTTTGGATGGTGATCAGCAACTGTACAGTAGCATCAATTATTGGTGCATAATATCTATATATTAAATGCATACCTATAAATCAGATTATTTCTGAACCTCTCTACCATTGGTCTTTCCATTCTTTTGGAGCTACTTTATGCCTCTTCACAGACCTTGTGAAAAATAACTACCTGCATGAGCTTGCTTAGGGACCCCAGCCACATCATGTGATTTCCTAGAGAGAAGGGATTTTTCAGAGAGAGGTGGAAATAGAATGGAAGAAGAAGTTTCTGATCCTAAGGCAATTTACTTTACTTTTCTTTTTCTTTCTTTCTTTTTTTTTTTTTTTTTTTTTTTTGACAGGCAGAATTATACAGTGAGAGAGAGAGAGAGACAGAGAGAAAGGTCTTCCTTTTTCCGTTGGTTCACCCCCCAAATGGCTTCCTCCTGGTCTCCCATGCGGGTGCAGGGCCCAAGGACCTGGGCCATCCTCCACTGCCTTCCCAGGCCACAGCAGAGAGCTGGACTGGAAGAGGAGCAACCGGGACAGAACCGGTACCCAACTGGGACTGGAACCTGGGGTGCCAGTGCCGCAGGCGGAGGATTAGCCTAGTGAGCTGCAGCACCGGCCTTTTTTTTTTTTTTTGGCAATTTACTTTTCTAATAATTCAATGTTACCCTCTCTCATGAGCTTCACCTATCAATTTATTCATTCAAACTCTATCTTCAAGAATATATGTTCTCTTAAAGATACCATGCAAAAGCTTGGGAAAGGCCCAAGAAGAATAGCAATTGGAGGGCACCAACTCTACTGGCAGCTCCTTCAAGGCTGCCTTGGAATCACTGATGTAAAGGATTACTCTCAAACCTTATTGCCTTTCTCAGCATAGTAGGATTGAAAATATGCAGCTTCTCAAATTAGATTGGAACCTGCCCAATATGAGTTCCTTCCGCTTATCTTTTGAGAGATCTGCTTTCTTCCAAGTAAAATTTCCTGCTGCTTATAGATGCAATAACTATATCAGTTCAACTCCCTTCTGGTCTAAGTCCCCAAACAGCATGATTTTGGAGCTCTCTTTTATATCTCTCCTGACCCTGTCCTATCCATGTAAGTCATCATGGGTACATCTCGCCCAGAAGCCATCCTTGTTGCTTCAGAAACCTTGATTCGTGTGTCCTGCCTTTTCCAGTAAGTCCCCCTGTCGTCCACACAGATTCTTCAGAGGTCATGCTCATCGGTTTGGATACTGCTTGTTCTTCTCCAACATCTCCCTCCCTCTATCACACCACCTCTAGTTCCATCTATTCCCTTCCCCTCTCTTCCCTCTTTTCCTCCAGCTTATGCCTATTTCTCCCCTATGGCCCTTCCTGGAGCAAGTAATTTGAGAGCCACAGAAATGAGAGCTGGGCAGGAGCTGAGCCTTATCTCAAATTCTCCACTGAAAATACGAGTAGTTCAGGTCATAGATCCCTGAGATATCCTCCTCTTAACAATAATAAAATATTGTAATTGGCTTGATTGTCTATTTTTTATGTGTAAGGCTTTAGGTAAGCTACCGTCTAGGCCTTAGTTTCGTATATGCGCAATCAAGCTACTACGTGACTGGGGGGTAGGAAGCCTATGAAACTTGAGCTTCAAGACCCCTCATCTGCCCAGACTCCATTCCAAGGCCCTGTGAAGACTATGGTAATTTTGTAGTATTTTCCTGAAGACCCATCATCCCCCAAATCATGTAAACTTCAAGCCCACTAAAGCTAGCTCTGCCTGTACTGATAAGATTTTTTGAGAATGAAGTAAACAATATAAATAAAAAACCTAACAGAAGCCATAACAGCTATTGCTGTTTTCATCATTTTTTAAAAAAATTATTTATTTGAAAGGCAGAGTATATATATATATATATATAGAGAGAGAGAGAGAGAGAGAGAGAGAGAATCTTCCATCCGTTTGTTCACTCCCCAAATGCCTGGGTCAGAGCTGGGCAAGGTTGAAGTCAGGAGCCAGGAGCTTCTCCCAGATCTCTCACATAAATGGCAGGGGCCCAAGTACTTGGGCCATCCTCTGCTGCTTTCCCAGGTGCATTAGCAGAGAGTTGGATTAGAAGTGCCAGGACACTTATGGGTGCCCATATGGGATGCTGGTGTTGCAGGTGATGACTTAACCTGCTATGCCACAACACCAGACCAACTATTATCATTATTAACACTATTAAATTATTCATCCATAACAAGAATTGTTGTCTTTAATCAGAAATTAAAAAATAAAACTCAACAGTTATGCAAATGAATGTCAAATTTCTTTTTTTTCCTCTGGTTTTACAGTGGTAACAATACTTTTCAGTAATTTTAAGTTTTAAAGGTAGTCCATACTTGCTATAGAAACTCAAGCACTGTAAGAACTTATTGAGTGGGGCTGGCCCGGGGGCACAGTAGGCTAAGCCTCCACCGGCAGCACTGGCATCCCATAAAGGCACTGGTTCCTGTCTCGGCTGCTCCTCTTCCAATCCCGCTCTTTGCTATGGCCTGGGAAAACAGTGGAGGATGATCCAAGTGCTTAAGACCCTGCAACCACATGGGAGACCCAGAAGAATCTGCTGGGCTCCTGGCTTTGGATTGGCCCAGCTCCAGCTGTTGCAACCATTTGGGGAGTGAAGAGCAGATGGGAGACCTTTCTCTGTCTCTATCTCTCTCTGAATGTAACTGTCTCTCAAATTAAAAAAATAAAATAAAATAAATAAGAAAAACATATAAAAATAATGTATTGAGTTAAAAGTTAAAAATAAAGATACGCTTTCTTTTTTTCTATTCCCTCATCATTGCTCCTCCCTCCTAAACTCCTTCTCTCCATAGAGTATTGATAATGAATAGTTTGGTGTATATTTTTCCAAGTTATAAAATGTAAATTACATTTAAATCTATCTTTAAAAGAATGGAAAAGTAATTTTTTGATTTTTAAAGTCTTCCCTCAGTTGCAAACAAGCACAGAAGAACAACCCTGGATGGATAACTAACTGGAATACACATACATACTTCTGTATACATATGTACATATGTACATGTGTATATACTAACTACTCTCACATACATATAGTATGTGTATATACTACTAACCACTCTCACATATATACTTATGCATACATATGTACATACTACTAACTATCTCTCACTATCTCTCTTTCTCTCAATATCTGCTTCTATAAGTCAAGAAGCATATACTTTGAGGAAATTCACATAACCTTCCTCAAGATTTTGCCAACTCATGAAACATCATTTCATTAAGTGTTTTCAGGTAGTGCTGGCTAAAAACAATGTATACAACCTCAATGTCAATTTGTGGTGAAGACCAGTGAGACCAGTGTTGCAACCTGTTCTACACACACCAGGGTATGAAAGGCAATGGAAAACAAACTCAAGGTAGAGAAGTCATGTGTCTTTTTTCTTTCTGCTTAGGTGTAAATATTATGTAAATAGCTCCTGCTTTGAGGAAAAAATATTAACTAGTGTTACCTCTGTACTTTTTTTTTTTTTTGATTCAAGAGAATACCAAACATGAAGGAAAGCTGATATATTAACTATTGGAAAATGTTTAGAATTCCACATACATACATTGTATAAAATGTCTGTTCCAGGCCTTATAAAGCTTCGTTTAATATAGTTTTGGGGAATTTTTTGGCTAGACTTCTAAATACACCATTAGCATTATTTCTGGAGCTTGATGTAACTACTATTCTGCCTGGAAAACACATATTTAACCAAAAAAAAGTTAAATAGATGGCACCTTTTACAACTTTACAAGGAAAGGGAAAGACAGACAAGAAAGGAAAAAAAATATCCCTGAGTGTTTGAGGACTCTTGTATCATTCTCTGCCAAAGATAATTATTTTTCAGAGAGAACATAGATGATTTTTCTTAGGTTAATTCTTACAGACTTCACATAAATGTTTTAAGTGAACATCTTTTCTGAACTTTCTAGTTTAATTTATTAACTGCAATTTTTTTTTAATCTTTTATTTAATGAATATAAATTTCCAAAGTACGTCTCATGGGTTACAATGGCTTTCCCCCCCATACCGTCCCTCCCACCCACCACCCTCCCCTTTCCCACTCCCTCTCCCCTTCCATTCACATCAAGATTCATTTTCGATTATCTTAGTATACAGAAGATCAGCTTAGTATACCTTAAGTAAGGATTTCAACAGTTTGTTCCCACACAGAAACATAAAGTGAAAAATAATAGATGATTTTTTTTTAAATGATGATGAAATCAGATCAGACTAATTTATTAACTGCAATTTAAAATTTAAAAACAGGGTTTATAAGAAATCATTAACATATGGTTTATACAGAATTTTGCATGTATCCATATATTCACATTTGTAGTGCAATGTGAATAGATTTAGCTAAAATTCTATATTATTTTCCCTAAGAATTTGATCTATCTTGCTGGTTTGCTATTACCTATGTAAATAAACCAGTTTAATTTAAATCTTAAATTGCAAGGAAAATAAATGTCATATCAGTTAACAAAGAATCTAAATTTTAAAATGTATACCTGTAATACTGCCCATGTTTTAATAAAAGAGAAATGGCAACTTTAAATAAGCAAAGAAAGCTCTTCGTTGAGCAATTAAAATTCCAGATTCTCTTGACATACAGATTTCCATGATAAAATCATTTAACTTGTTTTCCCTTTGTGTTATAGTACAAAGTCTATTCTTCTCTTTTGCAATTACATATTTAGTACGTAACACACACATTCACATAGACACAAATATATGAGGGCCTTCAAAAAGTTCATGAAAAAATGCATATGATGAAAAAAGTTATGCCTGGATTTCAAAATTTTATTGCACCCAACTAAAGTCATACTAAATAGTTATAACATGTTTGAACAGGATTTAGTTTGAGACGCTAAGGATAAGATATCAGTTTAAAAAGAGCCCTTATGGGACAAGAATTGTGGCATAATGGGTTAAGCTACAGTCTGCAATGCCAACATCCCATATAGGCATTGATTTGAGGCTTGGCTGCTCCACTTCCAATCCAGGTTCCTGCTAAGGTGCTGGGAAAGCAGCAGAAGATGGCAAGTCCTTGGTCCCTGGACCCACGTGCAGACCTGTATGAAATCCCTGGCTCCTGGCTTCGGCCTGGCCCAGAACTGGCATTTGCAACCATCTGGGGAGTGAACTGGTGGATGGAAGCTCATTTCTCTTTCTCCCTCTCTTTCTCTCTAACTCTGCCTTCAATTAAATAAAATAACTCTTTAAAAAAAGGGACAAAAAGAACCCTTATCAGAGGGACAGGAATGCTGATCAAATTAAAGCAAGAACAAAGATCTCTAGTGAAACTCAGATGGAAGAAAAGCAAAATTACTGCTATTTTCCTAAAAGTTTATGGAGAAAGTGCCCCTCCGGAAATCAGCAGTTTTCAAATGGATAACTTGTTTTAAAAAGGGACAAGATGATGTTGAAGATGAAGTGCCCAGTGGTAGGCCAACCACATCAGATTGCAAGGAAAACAATTAATGTTTTTCACGTCATAACTGAAGAGAACTGGTGATTTGCAGCAGAAACAATCACCAGCGCCACAGACATGTCAGCTGGTCTGGCTTACACAATTCGGACTGTGGAATCAAGGTGGGCAAGCTTTCTGTTCAACGGGTGCAAAACTGTCCCACCCAGCTCAGCTGCAGACAAAAGCAGTTTCACCAGCAATTTTCAACAAATGGAATAAAGATCCTGAAGTATTTCTTCAGAGAATTGTAACAGGAAATGAAGCGTGTCTTTCCCAGTGTGATCCAAAGACAAAGCACATCAAAGTGAGGAGGAAGTGCTGCAGACAGAGTGAAATGGACTAATTAAGAGCAAAGGCCATGGTAACAGTTTCTTGGGGTGCTCAAGCATTTTTTGCTTGTTGACTTTCCGAAGGTCCAGAGGACTATAATTTCTACGTACTCGGGCAGTGTTTTGAAAAAATGAAGCAAAGTTTTAGCAGAAAAAAGCTTAGGTAAACTTCACCAGAGTTCTTCTTTATCATGACCATGACCAAGCTCATTCCTCTTATCAAACAAAGGCAATTTTAAAAGACCTTCCAGGTGCTGGCGCTGTGGAGCAGTGGGTTAACACCCTGGCCTGAAGCGTCAGCATCCCTTATGGGGGCCGGTTCGAGACCTGGCTGCTCCACTTCAGATCCAGCTCTCTGCTATGGCCTGGGAAGTCAGTAGAAGATGGCCCAAGTCCTTGGGCCCCTGCACCCACGTGGGAGACCCAGAAGAAGCTCCTGGCTCCTGGCTTCAGATCATTGCAGCTCCGGCCATTGTGGCCAAGTGGGGTGTGAACCATCGGATGGAAGACTTCTCTCTCTCTGCCTCTCCTCTCTCTGTGTAACTTTGACTTTCAAATAAATAAATAAATCTTAAAAAAAAAAAAAAGACCCTCCAAGGGAAATCATTAGGTATTCATCTTGCAGTCCTGGTTTGGTTCCTTCTGACTTCTATTGTTTCCTATTTTTTTTTTCTTTTAAGATTTATTTATTTACTTTAAAGACAGAGTTACAGAGAGGCAGAGGCAAACAGAGAGGTCTTCCATCCTCTGGTTCACTCCCCAAGTGGCCGCAATGGCTAGAACTGGGCTGATCTGAAGCTAGGAGCCTGGGGATTTTTCAAGATCTCCCACATGGGTGCAGGGGCCCAAGGAGTTGGGCCATTTTCTACTGCTTTCTCAGGCCACAGCAGAGAGCTGGATTGGAAGTTGAGTGGCCAGGACTCGAACCCATATGGGATGCCTCTGCTGCAGGCGGTGGTTTTACCTGCTATGCCACAGCGCTGGCCCCTTGTTTCCTAATTTTTTAAAAAAGATTTATTTTATTTATTTGAAAGACAGAGTTACAGAGAGAGGTAAAGACAGAGAGAGAGGTCTTCCATCCGCTGGTTCATTCCCCAGATGGCTGCAACGGTCGGAACTGCACCAATCTGAAGCCAGGAACCACGAGCTTCTTCCAGGTCTCTCATGAGGGTGCAGGGGCCCAAGGATTTGGGCCATTTTCTATTGCTTTCTCAGGCCATAGAGAGCTGGATCGGAAGAGGAGCAGCTAGGACTAGAACCGGTGCCCACATGGAATGCTGGTGCTTCAGGCCAGGGCTTTAACCCATTGCGCAACAGCATTGGCCCCTGTTTCCTAATTTAAAAAAAAAAAATTAAAGGGCATCCATTTTTCTTCAATTAATAATGTAAAAAGAAAAAACCATTGACATGATTGGATTCCTAGGCCCTTCACTTCTTTGAGGATGGAATAAGTGGTTGGTATCATCACCTATGAAAGTGTCTTGAACTCAATCGAGCTTATAGTGAGAAATAAAGCTTACATTTTTTATTTTTGTATTCTAATTTGACTTTTTGTGAACTTTCTGAATTCCACCAAAGTACATATGTAAGTTTTTTCCCATTTATTTGTTCTCCTGTTAGTCAAGCTTGTACCCACAAACCATAACTACAGTGGAACTTCAAAGTCCAGTGGTTACTAGAGTTTGATTGCAACCAGTGAAAACAAACAATTGTTCAAAGAATATGGATTAGCTCAAAGAATCAAAGAGAAAGCTGATATGGAATCCTAGGAAGGACTAACCAGAACTACCGTGTTCTAGAAGAAATAACTGCTTCTAGTTGTATGAATCGGTGGACAGTGTCCTTAGAAGATTCACTGGAGTGAAGATTTTCTATCTAAACCTCACTTTGCTCAGAATTCAGATTTCTAGGAGAGTCTGATTAGCCTAGCCAGGTTCACAGGTCACACCTTGATGTCTCCAATGAAATTACCACAAAGAAGGCTGGTTATTGTGAAGAAATAAATTCTCTTTGGAAAAGTGAAGTATGGTTACCAAAAAAGGGAAAAGATTCTGAGCAGGCAAGCAGTGTGTGTTCATAAATTCTAAATTGTTAGGATACCATAACTACAATAGCATTTATTTATAATTGCTACATTTGAGTCCAATCAATTGCTAAAATCTTCAGATAGGAGGATGTCGCAACTAGCAAGGCTTTTATTAAAAATTACAAATTAAAAAAACAAGAACTTTTTAAAGCTTTTTCCTGTTTCCTTCCTCTAATCACTTGTTACTGCCAAGCGTTCATTACAGCGTTCATTACAGATCTTCTCTTTGCACTTGAGTAAGTATAAATCACAAACCAGGAAAGCCAGACCTGTGTTTCTCTAATGGGCTAAGAGATCTTGGCTAATTAAAGCATTTTTACTGTTTGGTTTCTTCATTTGTACAAAGAATGTTGTAGAGCACAGTAAATTCTGATGGTAGCATTCATTCTGTGGTTTGATGACAGCAGGCAGAATTCTCTGCTACTGATTTCTGTCACCCTCTTCCAGGGTCAGGCCACTCTGTAAAGAAAGGACTGGCCTTGCTTACAATTCCTGGAGTCTGACTTGTGCAAAAATATCCAGCCCCTGCTGAGGAGCTGAGATGAGTTCATTCATTCATTCCCTCATTGATTAATCATTTATCAAGTCTATAGTGTACCAAGCATTAGGGATGCAGGCGAGAGCGACTCCTCTCATGAAGTTCAATAATTCCTAAGTAAGAAACACATCTGGACACATCTGGTGAATTTGAAGAAACCTGGAAGAAAAGGCATGGAGTCCTAAACAGATCAATTCATCCTAATGTACTAATTATAAAAGTATGTTATTTATAAGAGTTTATGGGAGCAAGGAAAAGTGCTTTCCACTATAGGAAAAGATTAGAGGATTGAGATGTAGGGGTAGGGGGGAAACTTAAAAAGTCAACAGGAGTCTGTATTCAACAGTTATTGAGCACCAAGTGATAGCCAGACAGTCCAGGGAACGGGCAAAGTGAGAATAGGAGAGGAAGGGAAAACTGGTTTAGATAGAAAGTTTAAGAAAGAGCACACCCACAATTACCATTTCATAGCAACAGAATAATAACTTAGCACTCGCTCTTTGCTAGGTATGATTTTAATTGCTTTCTGTGTGTCATTGTCTGGGGAATGAGTGCTCTTACTCTTCTATCTTACCGTTGGGAAAATTAGATAGGGCGTCTAAACAGACTGCCCATGGTAATGTTTCAAGAATGCGGCAGATAAGGGATCTGAACCCAGGCAAGTCAGTCTCTAGAGTGTGTGTTTAGCCACTATAGTTTGTTGCCTCTCTTCATATTTGTAAGAGCTGAACAATCATCCAGTGTAAATTTAGTAGGGTTAATCTATTTTAGACCAATCCAAAGTACTGAGCTAGTTTAAAAGAATAAATTAGTACCCATAGCTATAAATATTCTTCTTCAAATTACACCACGGCTTTCTTTTTATAGCCTCTTTTTTCCCCCTAGGGCTAAATCTCCCAAAAACTCAGCCTTTATTACAGAATCTTTGGCTAGAATAAACACTTGTATAGAATAGGGGGGATAAATCTGATCTGTTTGGGCTTTCTAGGGTTAGAAAAAGAAAACTTCCAAAAATTGACAAGTATGGTTATTTTTTGTATGTAGAACAATAACTTTGATTGATAATTATTCCTAAGCAGATGTAGGTGAAAGCCATTACATTTAGTTTCTCAAGAAATAAGATCTTTAGAATTTTAAGAAAATCTGAAGGAAAATCAGCTGAGGTACTATTGTCAACAACTTGGTCACATTTCCCTCTCATATTTAGTAAGTAACATTATCATTAAGAGTTGCAGGATATTCTGTTTTATTAACATCCCTCATTTTTTAAACTATGAACTCATTTGTATTTATTATCTGGAGATTCAGTCACACAACTAGCTTTTTAACTTATTTTTACATGATAGCTGAAAGAATTTAGGGGTTTAAAATCATTAAAAGTTGAACAGCATGATACATACAATTTCACAATAAGTTCACACACAGTATAGACAAGTTTGAGGGATCATTCGAGAGAGAACTTTTCAATTACTGGAGTGTTTTCCACTTAACAATGAAAACCCTACGTCTAAAGCCTGAACTTCTTCTCTCAGAAATCTTTCTAGACTGTCACAGCCCACAGAAATATTTCCTTCCTCTAAGTTTCCATGGCGTTCACTTTCTCTTCAGTGTATTTGGTCCTTATCGTGCCCTGCCTATATTATACAGGAGACACAGGCATACTTGTTACAATCCTGCTGTGGTGTAAGGTCTTTTATACACACACTCACACACACACACACATAACCTACAGTTATTCTTTAAGCTAATTACGAAGACAAAACAACTATCATTTGAGTACTTCGAGGTTTCATAACACTTTCACTGGTTCTGTTACAGAAAACTAACCTAGGGGTTGGAAACCAGATATAACCTACGAGGTTGTAACAGAGAAGACAGAGGAAGCATGGTAGAAGGGCAAAGCCTAGCCAGAAGCACCTGTGGTAGTGGTGGTACATGTGGCCGGGTGGTGTCCAGAGAGCTCACTTAGTGCGCTGGATTAATTTTACTAAAGGAGACTCTGTGAATGAGCAGCAGATAGGATTCCTTTGGGATCTCTGCCTTTCTTTTTAGGTGATAAAGGTATCTTTAGGTCCCAAGAAGCGTATTTGGCTCCGGCCTCTCTCCCGCCCGGTCTACCTATACCTCCCAGCTGCTGTGAATTTTACCACATGGGTCTGCTATCTTACAGAAGATACATCCAAGTTATAGACCTACTCAAAGGGTACCTAGACACAGAACATTTTGGGGGTAAGTGATACACTACAAATGCCTCCTAGTTAAGTTAATCAGCTTTGTTGATAAAAGTCATCGTTTCTCCTGCTGGTGACAACTTACTGTCTCAAGAAAGAACTGGTTCAAGTTGAGTTTTGGAGAAGCCAAAGGATTTTCATCAACTCCACTCCAGACTGAAAGAAGCACCAAGTTCTCTCCCACAGCTTAAGCAGAATCACAGAACAGCATCAATTATTTTCAGTGATCAACATCTGAATCCTCAAACTGTCCAGCAACTGTTGGTGTAGTATCTGCCTCCATACCAACTTCATAATCTCGTGTTGAATCTCCTGACTAAACTCCAGCCATGCTATGCTGGCTGCTCACAGACTGACAAAACATTCCTGCTAATCCCTCCCATGTGGCTTGGCCTTCTGCTGTTAAACCCGATAATCCTTCATAGGTATAAAAAGTAGGGATAGCCCCCTGTCCTTGTTCACGTGCTTGTAAATCATGTTCTTCTCCATCATAATCATCTGAGTCTTCGTCCTCAGGATCTGGATGCGAGGCCTCACACACACTGCGGAGAACACTGCTCCCAGTGCGGGTGTATCACTAGGTACAAATCCAAACTCAGAAACAGGCTCAGCATCATCATCACTGTCTTTCTCTTCGCCAACAACAAGTTCTTCTGATTCTTCTCCAAATTTGGTATTTACCATAATGTACAAGTGCTCTTGTGGCCAGGCATTTGGGTCCCTGGACACTGCCTGCAAACTAATGGTGGCATATTCCAGTGAGAATCCTAATCCAGAACCATCTATCCAAGACAGACAGCTCTCAGCTTTGTAAGAGGTGCCAGTGTGAGGCCCTTCCCATTCAGGACAGCCACAGTGTGTGGCTGCTGGTGCCACATACCGCAGTATGTCCAGTGGGCAGGACACTCCTGTGGAAGCTCATGGAAGCACAGAGCACGGAAACACAGGGCTCCAGGGAGTTGCTGTAAGGTCTTCTAAGACATTGCTAGAGTGTGGCAATTGGCTGGCCTTAGGTCACCAGAGCTAAAAATTAGGCACTGATGCATGAATCAAGTTTGTTCCAGGCTAGCATTTTCCAACTTATCGACAATGGAAGATTATTGAAATGTTAATGCTCTTGTTTAGTTGGATGAAAGTGCACAGTAAAGAAATGATCTCACAAATGAATTCTTAAATTATTAAAAGTTGATCTGTGTCTTTCAAAATATTTATGAGGCTCTAATAGCAGTAATAATAAATTAGAGATATTAAAGAATTTTAATTACAAGCATAAAAAGAATAGTATGTTGAATTAAAACATTTGGGACTGGCATTGTGGCATAGCAGGTAAAACTACTGCCTGCAACGCTGGTATCCCATATAGGCGCTGGTTAAGGGCCCAGCTGCTCCACTTCTGATCTTGCTCCCTGCTGATGTGACTGGGAAAGCATCAGAAGATGTCCCAAGTACTTGGGCCCCTGCCTCCCAAGTGGGAGACTTGGAAGAAGCTCTGGGCTTCTGGCTTTGGCCTGGTAGCCCTGGATGTTGTGGCTACCTGGGAAGTAAACCAGTTGATAGAAGATCTCTCTTTCTCTGTCTCTCCCTTTCTCTCTCTGTAACTCTGACTTTCAAATAAATAAATAACCCTTTAAAAGAAAAAGTAAAACAAATATTTCAAAAATTGTGTTAGAAAATTAGGAAATCCAACATTTTAAATCAGCAAACTAATTTCCTTTAAAGTTACCATATTTCCCATTTAATATGAGAAATGATAATCATAATTTATAATTTAACATTTTTGTGATAGTAAAATTTGAAAAATAAAGCCATTTACACAGCTATATTGAGGCAAAGAGAAGGACACAACTTGTATTTTTCAATTTTTTGACTTACACTGACAACTTTCCAATTTTCATCCCCAGTCAGATCTCTTTTTAGAACCACAGGCCTAAGTAAGTCACCTGCCTCTCCAGGGCTCCATCTGGATCTCTCCCCGGAACTTCACATTCAGCATGCCCCAGCTGACTCCTGCTCATCCTGTCTCTGGGGTAGCCTCACAGGTAAACAGCACCACCAGCTGTTCAAGCTGGAAACATGGGCTGGTTCTCAATTCCACTCATCTCCCCGAACCCACTCTGGCTCTAAGCTGTGTCACTTCTACCTGCCAAACAGATCTTGCATCCATTCCCTTGTCCCTGTATCCTTTTCTGCTCCAAGTGGCCTCTGCTCACCTCTCCTGCCTCATCCTGTACCTCTTCTCCTATCTGTCCTCAGGTCAAACTAAACAATGCTCAGTCCCCTAGAGACACAGTCCTCTTTGGTTTCCAGCCTTTGCCCATCGTTTACCTACCCTGGAACACCTTCCCCTACTCATCACCTGGGTACTGCCCATGCCTTCAAGTCTCCACTAGAAAGCTCTGGCATCCACACCTATGTGGCTATTCTTTTTTCCTTCATGCTCCCCAAAATCCCTAATTATTGCACATTTATTTTAAATGTCCATTGGTGTATCTATCTTCCTACTGGATTATTAGCATGTATTTATTAGCTATGAAAGAACCTTGTAGCTACTAGGTGCCATAAATATGAATGAATTCAGAATTCCCAAATCAGGGAGGATTTTGTGGCACAGTGATGCAATGGGTCAAGCCACTGCTTGGGACACCTGCTTCCCATATTGGAATGCCAGTTCAAGGCGGGTTGCTCCCCTTCCAATCTAGTTTCCTGGTAATGTATCCTGGGAGGCAGCAGATGATGGCTCAAGTGCTTGAGCCCCTGCCACCCACATGGAAGACTCAGGTAGCGTTCCAGGCTCCTGGCGTGGGCCTGGCCCAGCCCTGATTGTTGCAGAGATTTGAAGACTGAACCAGCAGATGGAAGACTCTCTCTCTCTCTCTCTCTCTCTCTCTTTCTCTCTCCCTCTTTCTCTTCTTCCTCTCTTCCTCCCTTCCTCTCTCTCTGACACTCTGCTTCTCTTGTAGATAAAAATAAATAAGTAAATATAAAATAAGAATCCCTGAATCTATTTTTCATATTCCATTCTTGCAAAGACTGTCTTCTCAATTTGAATTTTTGAGAAAAATTTTCCACAAATTAACTGTCCTGATCTCTCATAGCTTTATGAGTTAATTTTCTCCTATTTGTCTATCCTGACAAAAGGAATCTTAGTTTTACTTCAAAGCTTCCTCCATGGGACTGATAGCCACACTGTATTGCATACCTTCAGTGAACCATTTTTCAGATATTCAGTCTTTTGAATCATGCACTTAATTAAGGAAGACATCAGAAGTGCTGGGTCCTGTGCCACTCCTGGAGAGCGTGCCTCCACGGCTGCTGCCACTTGGCTTCCCTGACACAACACAGATCTAAATTTGCTGCTCTTGGCTCCTGATTTCTTCTACTGACACCTTGTAATTGGCCTGCACTTGGCTTCTTGTCTGTGCCCTTGCCTCCTGGCTCAAAAAGCTGAGCTGTACCTGCTGCTTGTCTGGTCCCGATCCCAGCATGCTCAGGGCAGGCTGTGCAGCTGCCATTGTCATTAGCTGCAGCACCAGTCTCATCTGATCTTCACAGCAACCTGGGAAAGGAAAGCATTCTTAATTTTCAAATCCTTTTATATTAGTCGCAAGTTTGCAAATGTAATAAATTTTTTCTTATTATTTAACTCTTTCTCACCTATAAAGTAGTGTATTTTCAATTTAAGGATTAACAATAACCAAGATATTTTTGGTGTGTGTGTGTGTATGGCTTAAACAGTCTATTTTGGACACCTCAATGTCTTGGGAAACTGTTATTTATTTAAGGACATGACGTCACACATGAGAGGGTGGGGAGTGTGGTGGTAAGAAGGCGCTTTAGATTCTCATGATGACCTTGGGGGACCCTCCGTGGTCTCTGCAGGTGGGTGACTTCTCTGGTCCCTTCTGGTGACTGCTGGATAATGGTGGTCCCATTTGCCCTGTAGGTGGTTATGGGGCAATCCCCACTGGGCCATTTTCTTGTCGCTTCACCTCTGGGTCTTGCCAGGTTGTGGGGCTCTCTGCATCTCTGTGTTCTCCACCAGCACACACAGGTACCTCTGGATGGCCTGCACCTGGCATGCAGACCAGGAGAGCCAGGAGGACAAGCTCTTGTTCTGGACAACTCTCCCAGCAGGCTACACTGCAGCACCGCCACTGCACTTCTTCCAGGCCTCCGCAGAAGAGCAAAGCAAACGCCCTCAGAAGCCGGTGGGGCTTTTGTGGGGAAGGGATGCTCAAGAGAGGTCTTGCTTCCTACTTCCGTGTCCTTTCTCCGCTGATGATTCCTCTAGGTCAAAAGAGATAGACTGATCTCTCCTCCTCTTTCTCCACACTCCTCCCAGGGTACCAGGACTTCCCAGGTCTTATCCTGAATTCTGTCTGTCCCTGGCATTTGGATACTTCCATGAATAAAGTCTACATGAAACTAAAGAATATTTTAAAAATTGCTGACTCTCTTAACAAAGCCTGGATTTCAGTATTTTGTTGTTGTTTTTGTAGAATTAAAATATCTGCTTTGGATATTAAAAGCTGAACACTAAAAAGTGTTCTTATTTTTGTGTTCCAGCTATTATAGAATCCAAATGCCTTGGGCAGAACAAGCAAAGGTCACACACTAAGCAGTGTAAGAGAACAACTCATTAACATATACCAAAATATTCTCATTGCAGTATAGGCTTTTTAAAAAAATTAATCACAACAAGAATTTTAATAATTTTGCTCAAATGGTGAAGTCAGTCTGAATTAGAAAAATGTTCATGTTATTAAGTGTATCTAAATTAAAATACTATTCAAGTGTATAGGAAGAAACCGAAACATTATTTTTTAAAAATATTTTTCTTTTCTTTTTTTTAAGATTGATTTATTGATTTAAAGGCAGAATTACAGAAAGATAGAAGCAGAGAAAGAGAGGTCTTCTGTCTGCTGGTTCACTTCCCAAATGGCTGCAATGGCTGGAGCTGGGCTGATCTGAAGCCAGGAGCCAGGAGCTTCCTCTGGGTCTCCCATGAGGATGCAGGGGCCCAAGCACTTGGGCCATCTTCACAGCTTTCCTAGGCCATAGTAGAGAATTGGATTGGAAGTGGAGAAGCTGGGATTTGAATGGGTGTCCATATGGGATGCTGGCAAGACAGGTGGTGGTTTTACCCACTATGCTACAGCACTGGCCTCTGAAACACTATTTATTTTTTATTTTTTTGCCAGGCAGAGTTAGACAGTGAGAGAGAGAGACAGAGAGAGAGTTATAGACAGTGAGAGAGATACAGAGAGAAAGGTCTTCCTTCCATTGGTTCACTCCCCTAATGGCCGCCACGACTATGCTGATCTGAATCCAGGAGCTGGGTACTTCCTCCTGATCTCCCATGCGGGTGCACGGCCCAAGAACTTGGGCCATCCTCCACTGTCCTCCTGGGCCACAGCAGAGAGCTTGACTGGCAGAGGAGCAACCGGGACAGAACCCGGCGCCCCGACAGGGACTAGAACCCGGGTGCTGGCGCCGCAGGCGGAGGATTAGCCTAGTGAGCCGTGGCTCCGGCCCTAAAACACTATTAAACATAAGAAAAGTACAACTGTTATTGAACATTTGCAAAGTCTAGGCTCTATATATTTTGGAGAGCTATGCATATATATTAATATATGTTTGCTATACATATATATTAATATACATACATGTTACATACACATCGCTTTGAAGGTTTTTTGTATTTGAGCCAATTTGTCTTAACAACTGATTTTACAGAGGAGAAAGTTTAACCACTTGCTCAATATCAAATAATTGGGAAGTGTTTTGCTAGGTTTTTGACTATGGAATCCCAATGTATAGCTTTCATGGATCCCATCTTTAAAAAAATAAATTCGGGCCCGGCGCCATGGCTCACTTGATTAATCCTCCGCCTGCATCGCCGGCATCCCATATGGACGCCGGTTCTGGTCCTGGTTGCTCCTCTTCCATTCCAGCTCTCTGCTGTGGCCCGGGAGGCAGTGGAGGATGGCTCAAGTCCTTAATGCCCCTGCACCCACTTGGAAGACCGGGAAGAAGCTCCTGGTTCTTGGCTTTGGTTCGGCATGTCTCCAGCCGTTGTGGCCATCTGGGGAGTGAATCAGTGGATGGAAGACCTCTCTCTCTCTCTCTCTGCATCTCCTTCTCTCTCTGTGTAACTCTGACTTTCAAGTAAAATAAATAAATCTTTAAAAATAAATTAATAAATTCAATGAAGAGGCTTTTAACCAATAAGTGAAATAATGCAATTAGTATACTTTATGTAGAAATGATAATCTTTGACAATGTTTCTATTCTTCTAATATTACAGGTATTTAAATTTTCCATTATTTTATTAGCAAAGACTTCATAAATTTCTTTATATATATTTATTTGAAAAGCATGTATATATGTATACACACACACACACACACACACACACACACACATATATATATATAGTGAGAAACAGAGAGATCTTCCATCCACTGGTTCACTCCCTAAGTGGCTGCAAGGAGCCCGGAACTTCTTCTTGGTTTCCTACGTGGGTACAGGGGCCCAAGCACTTGGACCATCTTCTGAAGCTTTCCCAGGCATATTAGCAGGGAGCTGGTTGGGAAGTGAAGTAGCTGGGACTTGAACCGGTACCCATATGAGATGCCAGTGTCCCATGCAGCTGCTTACCTGCTATGCCACAATGCTGGCCCCAGACTTCATAAATTTCATAATGAAAAGTTTAACTGTTAGCTACCTAGCTATTCACAAAATATACTTTAGAAAAATTTGTCTTGATGCATTTTGTTGTGTGATTTCCACAGAACTAAGCATAATCTTTCCATATTATATTTGCCATTTAAGCCACTTTCGCTAGGTACTTTGTGATTACAAGATGTAAAAATGTTTTGTTTATTCAATAAAAAAATTAAAAACAGTCAAAGGTCACAGGAGAATTCTTACAAATACTACCTTAGCCAGGTGCTCAAGGTTAACATCAACAGTGTTAAGTAGTATGGACAGTATGCATTTCTGATATGATATGATGTAAATGGCATTAAGTCTCTGTGTCTTCTTCCCCAAAACCCATATCCCCAATCTAATCATGAGAAATATGTCAGACAATCCCAGTTAAGGTACATTCTTCACAATGTGTCACATTAACACAAGGAAGTCTGAGAAACCAGAATAGCTGAAAGGAATCTAAGGATACAAGACAACCAATGCATTGTAGCAGCATCTGGATCCCAGAAAAGAAAAAAGAACTAAGGACATACCTGAATCAAGGATAGATTTTAATGAATAAAAATGCATCAATATTTATTTATCAACTATAACAAATATATCTTATTAATTGAAGATGTTAATAATAAGGAATATTGGGTGGGAACTCTGTGTGATCGTGTTTTCCTGTAAATCAAAAACTATTCTAAAATAAAAATTTACTTTAAAAAGTTTCTTGGATTAGTAATAAAAATTGAAGATTAACATAGAATTGAGACATATCAGTCAATCATAATGTGCGGACCTTATTTGGATACTGATTAAAATAAACTGCCAAACATTACAACATTATAAAACAGTTGGAAATTTGAACACACACTGAATATTTAATTATATTAAAAATTATTGTTAATTTTGGGTGTCATAATTACAAATATTTATTTAAAAATTCTCATCTTGGGACCATTGTTGTAGCACAAGGAGTTAAGACATTGCTTGCATTGCTGGTATACCATATCAAAGTGCTGGGGTTCGAGTCTTGGCTGCTCTGCTTCCTATCTAGCTTCCTGTTAATGCACCTGGGAAAGCAGCCAAAGATGGCCCCAAGTACTTGGGCCCCTGCCACCTATATAGGAGACCTAGATGGAGTTCCAGGCTCCTTGCTTCAGCCCTGCTCAGCTCTGGCTTTTGAAGCCATCTAGGGAGTAAACCAGTGAATGGAAGATCTCTCTGTCTCTCTTCTCTCTCCTCCCTCCTCCTTCCTTATCTCTTTAAGGATTAAATTATAGGTTTTCTGAGATTTTCTCCAAAATAGTACAGGAAAAGAGAGGGATGGGAGGGAGTAGAGATGAAGCAAAATTGGTCATGGGTTGTTAATTATCAAAGCTGGGATAAATATACGGAAGTTTTATATGTAGTATTAAGCATTCTATTCCATAAGCTTATGCAATGTTTAAAGTTTTCCACTTTAAAAAGTTAAATGATATGAACCTACAAAATGAAAATACCTATCTAATAAGCCTTATTGTATAGTACTCTGTCTCTAAACAGTAAAATGTTTTCCACCTACAAACCACCAATTCTCAAAATAGCAGCTTGAAGATAAAAACTGACATTTAAGCTGTGTCTACAAGAAGCCAAAAACCTACTGGCTGATTTGATTAATTCAGACAAAGAACTTGTCATATTAGAGAAGGAAAAAAATCAAACTGCACATTCTTGTCATTTTGCAGAGTTTACCTATAGTACCTTGTACAGAAACATGCGCATAATAAGTAACTAAAATTTCCTGTTCAAAAAATTAGAGAATTTAATATTTGTCCTGGTAACTTAATGCAGACATGACTTGGCAGTCAACAACAAACACAAGTATAAGGAAAGAACTCAGAAACAAAGGTACAGCCTATCAGGACTAGCTCTAGGCAAAACTGTGGAGTCTACTTCCCCTAAATCCACTCGGAATGGACATAGCCGTAAACACACACAACATATGTTGATGACAAAGAGCAAGATCATGAAACTGTCATTTGATTTCCTTTTGATAAAATTCCACCAAAAGTTATAACAATATGTATTTGAACTGAACTTGTATCTCTACGATTTATATGATACCATTTTTTTAAAGCCTAATGTAATCCTAACTTATAGAACTCTAAAATTTACAAGTTTTAAATTTTCATCTGATTTTGGAAAGCAGGTGGCATAGGTAACATTACCCCCATTTTTCAGATAGGGAACCTGGTCCCAGAGGGCTCTTAGCATTTCCATTGCCAGGGATGGGTGGCAGAATAGAGCTTTTATTGTGAAGTCCAATATTCTCCATTAAGCTTAACTGTCTGTGGACCAGCGTGGTGTTGCAGTCCTGGCCTGAAGCAGCAGCATCCCATATGGACCAGTTCTAGTCCCGGCTACTTCTCTTCCAATTCAGCTGGCCTGGGAAAGCAGTAGAAGATGGCCCAAGTCCTTGGGCCCCTGCACCCACGTGGGAGACCCGAAGAGGCTCCTGGCTCCTGGCTCCTGGCTCAGTGCAGCTCCGGCCGTTGATGCTGTCTGGGGAGTGACCCAGCAGATGGAAGACCTCTCTCTCTGTCTCTTTCTCTCTCTGTAACTCTGTCTTTCAAATAAATAAAACTAAATTAAAAAAAAAAAAAACTTAGCTGTCTTTCAAGGGAAAATCCTGAATACATTCTGTTATTTCTATTTAGGTTGTGGTGGAAAGAGATTAGATACGAATAGCTTAACAACACAAATAACCTCTTTAGTCCATATTTAATATTTAAATGGTGTCAGTAACCTGGTACTTCTTTTGAATGATTGTATATTATAAGTAGTCAATATTCTGGGCAAAGTGATGCTTCATTAGCATAACATCCTGTTTGTTTAGCGATGCACAGCTGAAATCCTGAAATTAAGCTCTGTAAGAATGCTAAATACTCTCCTCAACATTGTTAAATCTTTGGTGTTGAAAAAAGAATATGCATTAAAGAACATCCAAGTTTTACATAATAACTTTATGATGTCAGTTAACACAAAACTAATCTGTATGGTTCATTATTTGGCAAATGATTTTATTCTTTCACAGAATGTTTCCAGGATATTTAGTATATTTAGTCATTATTTATCATACCTTCACTGCTTCTTGAATCCATCCTCTAGCCTATTTTATGTGCAAATGAAATGATCCGTAAGACTTTATATGACTTGTTCTCTCTTCTAGTCATGACATTTTGCATGCAAACTATTTTAAACAATATTTTGGAATAAGTCTATTGCTTGCCTTTGCATATATTGTGTATCTTCTTCCTAACTTCCCCCAAATGACTCACTTTTGCCTTTGTTTTTAATTACAGTGGCCTCAAGTGATTTCTTCTGAGCATCCCCTTCGGAGCTAGACAAATACTTGTTTTGCACGGCAGTCTGTCCAGCCAAGAGCAAAAATATAGACATGCATGGCAAAAAAAAAAAGGTTTAAGTGGATTTAATCAGAACGCAGTTTAAAGTTCAGCTATGTCTGTATTTCAAAGACCACAGAAGAACCTATGCTCTCTGTTTCAGTGATAGCCAAATTGTCACACACTGTACCAGTCGAAAATAAATACACTTCCCAAAGCATTTCCTCCACCCACTGCAAACAGTTTAATCACACTGGAGAATGTGACCCATGGGGTTGCCAAAGTGTATTTTGCCACATTACCTCATGCAGAATAATCAAACCAAGAGGATCTGAAATGTCACTTCACAAATACAAATTGAGAAAACTGGAAAAACAAACTAGAAAAGGTTTCTGGGTTGAAAATGTGCCTGGTGGGCCATGTCAGAGTGTAACGAGGAGGGCCCCAGCCCTGTGGGCTGAGGTCTGGGGGCACTTGGATCTTTCTGGAGCATTCCTCCCAGGGATTTAAAGACATCAATGGCATCTGCCACTGGATGACTCATTTCCCTGCTTCACCCAGTGGGTTGGTTTTCTATTGCTTCAATAGCAAATTACCAAAAACTTTGCAGCTTAAAGCAACACAAACTTATTGTCTTACAGATTCGTAGGTCAGAAGTACAGTAAGAATCTCCCCAGAATAAAATTGATATGTCAGCAGGGCTGTATTCTCTTCTGGAAGTCAGCTCAGCAGGTCCAATCTCACTGATCCCTATGTTATAACATCTCTTTCTCAAACTACATCAGGAAAAGGGTCTCAGCTTTTCGGGACACATGTGATTACAATGGACCCATGTGGAAAATCCAGGATAACTCCCATCTCATGGTCCATAACCTTGGTCATACCTATAGAGTATTTTTTTTGTGTAAGAAATATATTCAGTTTCTGGGGATTAGGATGTGAGTTTCTTTCATCCATTATCCTGCCTACCACATCAAATAAAGAGTAAGATGATAGACGTGGAGTGCAGGCTCCTTTTAGACTTCACCTTTCTACTTTTCCTCATACCACAACTCACTGACTGGATTTGAGACTGACGTCATGCATACCAACATATTCTCACACTACCCTGGTCTTTTCTCTGTTCACCTGGCTTGAAAACCATACCATCTATAATTTCTCCCATTATTCTCAACAATGATATCTAAGACTGTGGAAAATGCACAAAAAATAAATTACTTTTTGTGCTAAGTGTGAACAAAAGTATTAATTCTTAATAGAAATTCTGCATTTTTGCATCACTCATTTTCTGGCATAGGGAGCCAAATATTTTCTTCAAAATTCAATATACTCATTACATTAGCACCATTATGCAGGTAATTGTATATTAAACAACAGCAATCAATTTGGATTCTTGAAACAAATACAAATGCAAATAGACAAGAATTTCCAACCTCCCTCTTAGCTGTGACCCAGGTGGCCTCAGGAGCCCGGAAGGTTATTTTATTGTCTTTAGGTTTAAACAAACAAGGATCTCTATTAAAAATTGCAATGTTTTCTTTTTTATTTTAGATATTTATTTACTATTTATTTATTTATTTATTTGAAAGGCAAAATGACAGAGAGGGAGAGCAGAATTGGAAAATGAGCAGCCAGGATTCAAACAGGCACTCAGAGGTGGGATGTAGGTGTCCCAAGAGATGACCTAACTCACTGCACCACAACGTCATCTCAAGTATTTTATTTTCAAGCAGTTGTACTAACATAAGTTTTAGAACAGAGGATCCAAAAGGGAACTGCAAAAAAATAATGGAAAATCTTATTAAAGGATAGGAGTATTATAGTGCAGCAAAACTTGAAATTGTACATATGTGGATATTTCCAAAAGTTCACAGAATATGTGTACTATCAAAAAACTGTATGAATTCCAAATTTTTGCACTAAAATAAACTTATCATTTGATTCCATTTCCATGAAATTTTTAAAATCACTTTGTATTTTGTGTATTTTTGGCACAACTTTATTGATGAGGGGAGTTAGGGTTTTTTGTTTATTTTTGTTTTTGTTTTTTTCATTACATAAACTAAAGGCAAAAGGCAAAATTGAGTTTACCTTAAAGCTAATTAGGCTTAAACTTTACGGACCCTAATTTTGGGTTGGCAGTAGCTGGTCATATTTTCCTAAGGAAGATCAAACAAATTGTACGTATTTCAGATCCCATGAAACCTGTGTCCAGCTGCCACTGTCTGGGGTTTTCTACTTGAATTACCAAAGTGTTTAACAATCATAGTATTGTCTTAAAAATATATATATTCAGTCATGTTATTTCATGGTTTTCCATATCTTAGGTGGGACAGACCATTTCATTTGTTCACAATTTTTCTTTTTTTTAACTTTTATTTAACAAATATAAATTTCAAAAGTACAACTTTTGGATTATAGTGGCTTCCCCCCCCCCCCATAACCACCCTCCCACCCACAACCATCCCATCTCCCACTCCCTCTCCCATCCCATTCACATCAAGATTCATTTTCAATTATCTTTATATACAGAAGATCAATTTAGTATATACTAAGTAAAGATTTCAACAATTTGCACCTACACAGAAACACAAAGTGTGAAGTATTGTTTGAGTACTAGTTATACCATTAATTCACATGGAACAATACATTGAGGACAGAGATCCTACATGGAGAGTAAGTGCACAGTGACTCCAATTGTTGATTTAACAATTGACACTCTTATTTATGACGTCAGTAATCACCCGAGGCTCTTGTCATGAGTTGCCAAGGCTATGGAAGCCTCTTGAGTTCGCCAACTCTGATCTTATTTAGACAAGGTCATAGTCAAAGTGGAAATTCTCTCCTCCCTTCAGAGAAAGGTACCTCCTTCTTTGATGGCCCATTCTTTCTGCTGGGATCTCACTCACAGAGATCTTTCATTTAGGTCATATATATATATATATATATATTTTTTTTTTTTTTTTTTTTTTGCAGAGTGTCTTGGCTTTCCATGCCTGAAATACTCTCATGGGCTTTTTAGCCAGCTCTGAATGCCTTAAGGGCTGATTCTGAGGCCAGAGTGCTGTTTAGGACATCTGCCATTCTATGGGTCTGCTGTGTATCTCGCTTCCCATGTTGGATCGTTCTCTCCCTTTTTTATTCTATCAGCTAGTATTTGCAGACACTAGTCTTGTTTATGTGCTCCCTTTGGCTCTTAATCCTATCATTATGATCAATTATGAACTGAAACTGATCTCTTTGACTAGTGAGATGGCATTGGTACATGCCACTTTGATGGGATTGAATTGGAATCCCCTGGCACATTTCTAACTCTACCATTAGGGGTAAGTCCGATTGAGCATGTGCTGAACTATACATCTCCTCCCTCTTTTATTCCCACTCTTATATTTAACAGGGACCACTTTTCAGGTAAATTTAAACACCTAAGAATAATTGTGTGTTAATTAAAGAGTTCAACCAATGGTATTAAGTAGACCAAAAAAATATTAAAAAGAATAAAATAGTAAGTTGTTCCTCGACAGTCAAGACAAGGGCTGATCAAATCATTGTTTCTCATAGTGTTCATTTCACTTCAACAGGTTTCCTTTTAGGTGCTCAGTTAGTTGTCACCAATAAGGGAGAACATATGATATTTGTCCCTTTGGGACTGGCTTAATTCACTCAGCATGATGTTTTCCAGATTCCTCCATTTTGTTACAAATGACCGGATTTCATTTTTTTTTTTTTACTGTTGTATAGTATTCTATAAGTACATATCCCAGAATTTCTTTATCCAGTCTTCTGTTGATGGGCATTTTAGGTTAATTTCATGTCTTAGCTATTGTGAATTGAGCTGCAATAAACATTGAGGTGCAGATAGCTCTTTTATTTGCCAATTTCATTTCCTATGGGTAAATTCCAAGGAGTGGGATGGCTGGGTTGAATGGTAGGGTTATATTCAGGTTTCCGGAGGAATCTCCAAACTGATTTCCATAGTGGTTTTACCAGTTTGCATTCCCACCAACAGTGGGTTAGTGTCCCTTTTTCCCCACATCTTCACCAGCATCTGTTGTTGGTAGATTTCTGTATGTGAGCCATTCTAACTGGGGTGAGGTGGAACCTCATTGTGGTTTTGATTTGCATTTCCCTGATTGCTAATGATCCTGAACATTTTTTGATTGTTTTTTAGCTATTGTGTTCACAATTTTTCATTCCTTTCCACCTTTTCTGTGTTCCTTGTAGTGCAGCGTAATTCCTTTCCCTCCTGACTGGATTTGCTGTGCTCATGGGGAGAAGTACACTGTGTCCCAGCAGAATATTGTGATGCCCTTGTGTACTTTGGCTCTGCCTTCCCCAATTTCTGCCCTCTATTGTGAGTATTGTATGTCCCAAATGGTGCCTGCTGCTTCAGCCTAGATCCCAGAATGAGAGGACATGTGCAGCCCAGCCAAACTGTGCCTAGCTCCCCTAAAGTCCTGCTGTAATGTTAAAAAGTCATATATGTTTGTGTTTGCAGGGAGATTTGACCACTGTTTATTACCATAGTAAAAGCCAGGGTGATCCACTCTGCTCCTTATTTTTCCATTTCAACATCAGATTTTCCATCTATGTATCTTCTATCTATCTATCTATCTATCTATCCATCCATCTATCTATCATCTACTATTTATCCTCACTAGCATTTCCTCAGTTTCAGTATGTATTATGCTAGTTTCCTTTAGTTAACATACTTATTGATGGTTGCCAAGGATTGAGTCATTAAATGCATACTTTGTCTTCCCGGGAGACAGTCCTTTGTAAGTGTTTAAAAAAGGGGGGGGGGCGGTAAATTGGCAGGTATACACAGGAAGGAAACTTACATCACTGGGGACCTCAGCTCTCAGGCCTGTGCTACACACTCACCATTTTCTGAAAATGCAAAATCTGTTTCCTTGAAGTTGTTTTATGTAATATATGGGTTTTCCTACCTAATTATTTTTAATTATGCCCCTATAGAATTAGTGCAAATTTTCCCTATTTGTGTATCCAAAAAACACATTATATGAAGTGAGGCTATGTCCCTTGATGGGCACTATTTACATTTTAAAGCATCTAAACTCAAATCTCTTTTGCTGATATTTTCCAATGTGGCCAAATTAACGTCATTTCAATTTTTGCATTTCCACTTAATTTCCCCAATCAGCTCTAACAGATGTTATTTTTGTGTGTGAGTTCATTAAAATATTATTTCCTTAAACACACAATTACTATTAAGATTACTAAGCACACATATTATCAAAACAATCTATTCCTTCCTTAAAAGGTACTGTGATTCTAAACTTATACCTTTGACTATGTGCTATGTATCACCTTTGAGACATCGTTATATATATATGTATATATACATATATGTATGTCAAAAAGCCCATATGAAGCAGGAAAAGTTTTCTCTGAAGAGAAGTATTATATTTTCTTATTTTTCAATTGCTTTAGTGGGTGACTGAATGTACACTCTCGATCCTGTTTCTTTCCTTTTCTTTTTAAGATTTATTTATTTATTTGAAAGGCAGAGTTATAGAGAGGCAGAGGCAGAGGCAGAGAGAAAGAGAGGTCTTCCATCTGCTGGTTCATTCCCCAGATGGCTGAAATGGCCAGAGCTGCGCCGGTCCAAAGCCAGGACCCAGTAGCTTCTTCTGGGTCTCCCACCTGGGTGCAGGGGCAAGGACTTGGGCCATCTTCTACTGCTTTCCCAGGCCATAGCAGAGAGCTGGATCAGAAGTGGAGCAGATGGGACTAGAACCGGTACTCATATAGAATGTGGGCACTGCAGGGAGTGGGATTGGAAATGGAGTAGCCAGGCCTCCAATGATGCTCATATGGTATGCGGTGTTGCCCGCAGCAGCTTTACCTGCTATGCCACAATCCATACCTTTTGTCCTGTTTCAAACCACTCCTAAATCTGAACTGTGAAAAAAATTTCTAAAAAAAACTTCTGAGAAGTAACTAGCTACAGTTATATGAAATCTTAGTGTTATTTAAAACAACCTCACTTCAAGCAAAAGAAAAAGAGCAGAAGAAGAAACTAATACTCAATAAATTAGGTTTAAAAATAATCCAATATGTAGAGAATGCCAGAATATCCTTATGCCTTTTTTGGTGTTAGCTCAAATGTATTCTTACTATAAAATAAAAATGTCCAAAATAGGGCAAGAAGTATGTCAAGGGATTTTGTATTATAAATTACAGTATATACTTAATAAACACTGAGGGAATGAATTAGATTAAGGTAAAGACATGTGTTTTTTTTTTTTTTTTTTGGAGAATAGAAAATAGAAAAAAGAATTTTTGAACACTGTATGAGTATCTGTATTTGAATTAGATTAATATCTATTTGGAATTGATCATGAAAATAAGACAATTGTTTGACTATATTATTTCTTATATTAGATTGAACACTCTTTTAGAAAAGAAGATTTTACATCTTTTTGGTCAAAACCAGTGGTGTGCATAGGCCACCTGCGAACACTGTGGTCTGAGATTGATTTTGTGTTGATGAGGACGGTGCTGTAGAACTGAGCAGGCACAGGGTAGATTTTGTCAACACTGACCACAGGCATCCAGGAGCCTTGGGGTAAAGCTTAGTTCTGACATCAGGAGACCTCATTTGAGGCCAAGGACTTATTCTTTCTATTGAAAGTTCTTCCTTTGTAAACAGAAGACACAGAAGCCCTCATCACAAGATTGCTAAAGAATTCATCGATGTTCTGGAAGTAAAGTGTAGTTGGCTGAATAGTGTCCTCTAAGAAGACTGATCCATATCCTAATCTCTAGAATCCATGACTATGACCTTATTTGGAAAAAGATTTTGCAGATTCAGATTAAGGATTGAGTTAAGGAGATCATTCCGGTTTGTCTGGGTGGCCCTGACCCCAGTGGCAAATGTCCTTGTAAGAGTGGAGAGAGAGACACAAGCCAGAGAGAAGAGGGAGAGGGTCACAGGACTACAGCGCAGAGACTGGAGGGAAGTGGCTGCAAGGCCAGAAGTGGTGGAAGACACAATAGCTGGAGGAGACAGGGAGTGGAGTTCCCTGCAGAGCCTCTGCAGGGAGAGGGACTCTGCTGACACCTTGATTATGGACTCCTGGCCTCCAGAGCTGCACGAAAGTAAATTTCCATTGTGGTTTTAAGTCACCCTATTTGCAACGATTTATTACAGCATTTAAAGGAAACTAATACATGAAATTTGTGTTACATAATAGATGTTTAGCAAATCAGATTTTCTCCTTTTATTCTCAATCTGTCCTTACCTAAGGGTACATTTTCAAAAGGTACTCAGGAGTTCATGGTCCACATTGGGGGATTTGAAGTTATTCACTTGCTAAATGTCTTTATTTATATAATAGTATAAAATAAATAGAATAAAGTTCTTGGTGTCTAGAGGCATCACGGCACCACGAGCCTAGTGTGTTAGTAGGATAGACATTGACAATGGAGACTGGGAAGTTATTTTAGAGAAAAGTCTAAATCAGTGCAATGTCTTTAGTGTGTCTCAAAATCCCTGCTCAAAGCCAGAAGTACCCTTCCAACCATTGTGACAACCTAACTTCCAATTGCTTCCCATCTGTGAGACCAGCCTCGTTGATACCATGGCTCCACGCTTTCAGTCCAGTTCACCTCCAGGCCTTGAGGCTTAGTCTCTCTCTCCTCAGAAGGATAGCTTTCAACCTCATTCCTCACCCACAAGAACTTCAAAGTGGCCACTTTGTACAGCCTAGAGTAGACTGCTTCACCTATTCTGGCCTCTAGAGTCCCACATGTTTTTACTGGCTGCCTAACACCCCAGATAGAGTAGGGTGGGTGAGCAGGAATTAAAAAATACGACCAGGGCTAGTGCTGTGGTGTAGCAGGTTAAGCTGCGCCTGTGGCACCAGCATCCCATATGGGCACTGGTTCAAGTCCCAGCTGTTCCACTTCTGATCCAGCTCTCTGTTATGGCCTGGGAAAGCAGTGGAAGATGGACCAAGTCCTTGGGCTCCTGCACCCTAGTAGGAAGACCTGGAGGATGTTCCTGGCTCCTGACTTCAGATCAGCTCAGCTCTGGCCATTGTGGCCAATTTGGGAATGAACCAGCGAATAGAAGACCTCTCCTCTGCCTTTCCTTCTCTCTGTGTAACTCTGTCTTTCAAATAAACAGATACATCTTTTTTTTTTTTTTTTTTTTTTTTGACAGGCAGAGTGGACAGCGAGAGAGAGAGACAGAGAGAAAGGTCTTCCTTTGCCATTGGTTCACCCTCCAATGGCCACCGCGGCTGGCGCACTGCGGCCGGCCCACCGCGCTGATCCGATGGCAGGAGCCAGGAGCCAGGTGCTTTTCCTGGTTTCCCATGGGGTGCAGGGCCCAAGCACCTGGGCCATCCTCCACTGCACTCCCAGGCCACAGCAGAGGGCTGGCCTGGAAGAGGGGCAACCGGGACAGAATCCGGTGCTCCGACCGGGACTAGAACCCGGTGTGCCGGCGCCGCTAGGCGGAGGATTAGCCTAGTGAGCCGCGGCGCCGGCCATAAACAGATACATCTTAAAAAGAAAAGAAAAGAAAAAGAATGATCAAGTCACGATAATAGCTCAATATTATTGAATAAGTATAATCAATATACTTGTGTATTTAGATAGATAGAGATAGCTAGATAGATGTGAGGCATGTAATATACACTGTAAATTTTCAAAGGATGGATATAAGGTATGTAATTCAATTACTGTTTATTTTAAAGATTTATTTATTTTATTTGAAAGGCAGAGTTACATAGAGAGAGGGAGAGACAGAGAGAGAGAGAGAGAAAGATATATCTTCTACCCACTGATTCACTCCCACATGGCCACAATGACCATGGCTGGACACAGCCAGGATCCAGGAGACAGCCAGGATCCAGGAGCTTCATCTGGGTCCCCACGTGGGTGCAGGGGCCCAGGCACTTGAATCATCTTCTGCTGCATTTCCCTGGCACGTGAGCTGGAAGGTAGATTAGAAATGAAGCAGTTGGGAAATGAACTGGTCCCCATATGGGATGCTGGCACTGAGGTGGCAGTACGGCTTGACATGCTATGCTACGGTGCCGGCCCCTCAATTACTATTTTTAAAGTTACGTATTTCCAAATTAGAATAATATATCAAATACCTTAAAATATTCTTTAACCTAGTTGTGTCATTTCTAGGAATCTATCATAAGGAAAAAAATCTTGTGTGTGACTAAAGAAGTATACACAAAGATAGGAACTTGAATATTGTTCATCATAATACAAGTTGAAACCAACCTAAATGTTCTATAATAGGGGACTAAGGAATGGTCAAGTAAACTATAGCACATTTGGATGATGGAATCATATGCAGCAATTACAATTAGTGTTAAGAGAATATTTTTAATGATGAGAGAGCAAAAAATGGCATATAAAATTTATTCTACTTAAAATTCTTTTGTTGCATACAAATAAGGAAATAAGTAATATTAACTTGTTTGCAATTGACAAATCTTAAGTATAGGAAACCCCGAAGATGCAACAAAACCCCATTAGAACTAATGAAGAAATTCAGCAAAGTTTCATGATACAAAGTTAACTCACAAAATCAAAATCAATTGTATTTCCATACAATCTGAAACAGAAATAAGGAAATAATTCCATTTACTGTATCAAAGAATAAAATATTCAAGTGTACACTAAAAAAATATTGCTGAAAGAAATGAAAGAAAACACAATAAATGCAGCACATTTGTATTTATGATTTGGAAGACTGAATAGTGTTAAGATGTCAGTGCTACCCAAAGGGATCTACAGATTCAGTGCAGTCTCTGTCAAAATCCCAATGACAATTTTTACAGAAATAGAAAATTCCATTTTCAAATTTATGAAAAAATTTCAAGGGACTCTGAATAGCCAAAATGATCTTATAAAAGAACAAAGTTGGGGAGGTCATTATTGTGGCTCAGCAGAGTAAGCCACCACTTGTGCTGCTAGCGTCCTGTATTGGAGCGCTGGTTCTACTCCTGGCCACTCAACTTTCAGTCCAGGTTTCAGCTAATGTGCCTAGGAAGGTAGCAGAAGGTGACCCTATTGCTTGGGCCCCTACCGTCTGTGTGGGAGACTTGGATGGAGTTCCTGACTCCTGGCTTTGAGCTGATTCAGATCTGCATGCTGTGGCCATTTGGGGAATGAACCAGCAGATGGAAGATCTGTTTTTCTCTCCTTACTTTGCAAATAAAGAAATGAACATTTAAGAACAAGACAGGAGGACTCGAGTTTCTAGATTTCAAAACACATTATTAAGCTCCAGTAATCAAAACAAGGCTGACAAAAGGGCAAGCACTGTGATGTAGCAGATTAAGCCACTACTTGGTTACTTGGTTACTTGGTTACTCAGCTCATGTGTCTACAAAGGCAGTGGGGGATGGCCTAAGCACTTGGGACCCTGTCACCCATGTGGAAGAACCAGATGAAATCCCTGGATCCTGGCCCAGCCTCACCCAGCCTTAGCCATTACAGGCCTTTGAGGAGTGAATCTGCAGATGGAATTTTTCTTTCTCTGTGTCTCTCCATCTCTGTCACTCTACTATTCAAACAAATTTATCTTCAAAAAAAAAAAAAAAAGAAAAGAAACTCATAGGAGAAAGGGGAAATGAAGAAAAAACAGTAAAGGCATGAAGACAGACAGGTACAGCTCAATAAAATAGAATAGAGAGACCAGAAAAAAAAAAAAAAAAAAACTTTTCTTATCTGATCAAATGATCTTCACAAACGCTCCAAGACTACTCAATGGAAAAAGTAAGTCACTTCAACTAATGGCACTAGGGGAATTGTATATGCAAAAGAATGAAGTCATAAACTTATACTATATAGAAAAATTAAGTAAAAATTGGTTAAAGAATCAAATGTAAAATGTGAAACTATAAAATTTCTAGACAAAAACGATAAGAGAAAATCTTCATGATCTTGAACTTGGTAATAGTTTCTTGATATGGCATCAAAACACAGGCAACAAAACTGTTGAAATCTTTACTTAATATATGCTAAATTGATCTTCTGTATATAAAGATAATTGAAAATTAATCTTGATGTGAATGGAAGGGGAGAGGGAGTGGGAGAGGGGAGTGTTGTGGGTGGGAGGGAAGTTATGGGGGGGGGGAAGCTATTGTAATCCATAAGCTGTACTTTGGAAATTTATGTTCATTAAATAAAGTAAAATAAAAATAAAAAAACACAGGCAACAAAAGGAAATAGACAAATGAAACTGCATTATACTTAAAAACTCTGAGCATCAAAGGTTACAAATCAACAAAGTCAAAAGATAAGTGGGAGAAAATATTTGCAAATCATGTATCTGATAAGTTGTTAGTATTTAGAATATAAAGAGAATGCCTGCAACTCAACAACAAACAAATAACCCAGAAAAAAACAGGCAAAGAACTTGAATAAAGCCGGCGCCGTGGCTCAATAGGCTAATCCTCCACCTTGCGGCGCCGGCACACCGGGTTCTAGTCCCGGTTGGGGCGCCGGATTCTGTCCCGGTTGCCCCTCTTCCAGGCCAGCTCTCTGCTATGGCCAGGGAGTGCAGTGGAGGATGGCCCAGGTGCTTGGGCCCTGCACCCCATGGGAGACCAGGAAAAGCACCTGGCTCCTGGCTCCTGCCAGGATCAGCGCGGTGCGCCGGCTGCAGCGGCGGCCATTGGAGGGTGAACCAACGGCAAAAGGAAGACCTTTCTCTCTCTGTCTCTCTCTCTCACTGTCCACTCTGCCTGTCAAAAAAAAAAAAAAAAAAAAAGAACTTGAATAGGCATTTCTCCAAAGATGATATGCTAATGAACAAGAAGCATATGTAAAATGCTCAACATCAATAATTTTAGAGGAATGAAAACCAAAACCACATGAGGGGCCAGCGCTGTGGTGCAGTAGGTTAATCCTCTGCCTGCGGCACCAGCATCCTATATGGGCACCAATTCTAGTCCTGGCTGCCCCTCTTCCAATCCAGATCTCTGCTGAGGCCTGGGAAGTCCTTGGGCCCCTGCACCCATGTGGACGACTGGGAAGAAGCACCTGGCTGCTGGCTTCGAATCAGCCCAGCTCTGGCCGTTGCGGCCATCTGGGGAGTGAACCAATGGAAGGAAGACCTTTCTCTCTGTCTCTCCCTCTCACTGTCTGTAACTCTACCTCTCAAATAAATAAATAAAATATTAAAAAAATACACATGAGATACCACCTCACATCCATTGAGATGGTTAACATCCAAAAACCAGAAAACAACAAATTTTGATGAGAATGTGGAGAAAGTAGAATGTTTGTGCATCGCTGGTGGGAATTATGCAAGTACTATGGAAAACAGTATGATGATCCTGCAGACATTTAAAATAGAACCACAGTATGATTCATCAATCCTACTTCTAGTTATATATCCAAAAGAACTAAAAGCAGAGTTCAAATAAATATTTGAATATCCATGTTCATAGAAGCATCATTCATAATATCCAAGAAGTAACCATGTGTTAGGGTTAGAGGTTGGAAGGGAGGAGGAAATGGCGAGTTGTTGTTAAATGGGTTTCAGTTTGACAAGATGGAGAGTTCAATAATGTGAATATACTGAATACTACTGAGCCATACACTTAAAAAGGGTTATATTGGGTGGGCATTTAGCTTAGTGGTTAATATGTGAGTCAAAAAGCTTTTTTCCCATATCAGGGTTCCTGAGTTCAATTCCCAGCTCCGACTCCTATTTTGAGCTTCATGGGAGAGAGTGGCGACGACTCAAATAGTTGAATTCCTGCCTCCCACATGAGAGCCCGGGATTGCAGTCCCAGTTCCTGGCTGTAGCTCCAACACTGTCCTAGCCTAGCCTCAGCCCTGGTGGGCATTTGGGGAGTGAGCCAGTGGATGGGAGCTCTCTTTGTCCATCTATCTGTTGCTCACTCTCTCTGTCTCCTGCATCTCAAAAACAAAAATGAACAAAAATATTTAAAAACTTAATGGTTATGATAGAAAAAATTATTTCTGGAAATGTGTAGAGTGTTTTTTAAGATTATATATAAAATTAGATTAAGTGGAGAAATAAGAGAACATGGAAAGTAGGACAAAAGAAATTTGAATAGAAAGATATAAAATTAAGCTAGAAACATTTTGTCCACAATATGAGTGCTATAAAGCTTTGTGCTTTTGATGCCAGGCTTTTAAAACATATTCCCTTGGGTGTCATGGAGACACACGGAGATAGATACACACACACACGGAGAGAAAGAGAGAGGGAGAGATATATAGGAGAGAAAGAGAGAGAGAGAGAGAGAGAGAGAGAGAGAGAGAGAGAGAGAAAGGAGAGAGAATGAGTGCTTCCCTTTTCTAGTTTACTTTCCAAATCTCTTTAATTGTCACGGCTGGGCCAGAGCTGAAGCTGGAAGTTGGAAATTCAATGTAGGCTTCCCATATATGTGGCAAGAACCCAGTAACTTGAGCATTATGGGTACCTTTCAGGGTCTGCTTTGACAGAAAGCTGGAGTCAGGAGCCAGAGTCAGGAATCAAATTCAGGAATGGCAATAGGGGACACAGATATCTTAACCTGTGCCTTAGCTCTTAGGTCAAATGGCTGCTCCATTGGGTTTTTTAGCAGCCAACAACAAGATTAGTTACATGATTATTATAACCCCAAAATTACAGTATATTAATTTTAAAATTATGTATGTGTGCACACACACATACACATACACTAGATTCTTATGATTGCAGTGATTGTATTTTCTTTAAACTTTTATTTATCTTCTGAAATTTTCACAATTGACTTATGACATAATTAGGAAGATGACGTTTGTGTCTCTTGATGACTCTGGAATAAATTTCTCAAAGAAGAAAAAGGAGAGGGTATCAATTGAACAAATTTTGTGCCAGGTAAAATTGGCTGCAGAGGGAAAAAACAAAACTACAAAGGAGGAAAATTGGCCCTGATGTACTTGAAGGCCGTTGCCTAATTCTGTCTAAGGAAGTGAAGAGATTTGAAGTCCCTGGGTCTGTTAGGGGGACAGAGCTTCTTCTGGGCCACAATCCAATCTCATTGCTTCCAGCCATAAGTAAGGAAAAGGGCTCAGGGGATGTCCCAATACAAAAGGGAGAGAAAGGGCAAAAGTTCTAGCATTCTCTCCTGAGGGAAGACACAATTATCATTTGCTTTTGTTGTCACTTCCCAAGAGCCCAATTTTACCTGCTATTTGTTATATTCCAATGATACAGGACAATCTTGCATAAAATCAATTAGAAAATATGGAATTCTCAATGAATGATTTTGGAAAATGTTAACAGCTTATTGAGAAATTATATATGAAGGTGCCTCAAAAGGTTTGTGGAAAATGTAATTAAAAGAAGTTTATTTTGATGCAAAAAATTGAAATATATGCATAGCTTTTACATAACAAGCATTTTTTATGTACTTTCTTAAGATTCTTAATATGGATTAAATTGCATTAATTGTCTAAGTGTGCAATCAAATAATTTTTAGTATATCTAAAGAATTGGACAAGGGCAGGCATTGTGACATAGCAGGTTAAGCCTCTGCCTGCCATGCCAGCATCTTTTATGGTCACCAGTTCAAGACCAGGCTGCTCCACTTCCAATTTAACTCCATGCTAATGCTCCTGGGAAGGCAGCAGAAGATGGCTCAAGACTTTGGACCCATGCACCCATGTGAGAGACCTGGAAGAAGCTCCAGGATCCTGGCTTTGGCCTGGCCCAGCCCAGGCCATTATGACCATTTGGAGAGTGAACCAGAGAATGGAAGAGTGCTCTCATTCTCTCCCTCTCTCTCTGTTTCTCTCTCTCTGACAACAATTACCTTAATATAATGATTTATCACCCCAAAAAGAAATCTCTTAACTGTTAACAATCATTTCCCATTCTCCTGCATCCCAGCCATAGGTGATCATTAATTTTGTCTCTACATATTTATACCTTATGGACAGTTAATATAATTGGAATTACATAATGTATCATCTTTTGTGGATAACTCCTTTCAGTAAGCATAATGTTTTTTGAGTCACCTCTGTTATCATATATATTAGTTCTTTTTCTCTTTTAAGGCAGGATCATATTCTGCGATTGTATGCTATACCATATTTTATTTATCCATCCATCAACTGATAGACACTTAAGTTGTTTCTATGTTTTGGTTATATTCTTAAAGTTTTAACAAATTTTTCTATATGAAGTCTATTTAAGGTCCTTTTTAAAATGATTCATTTATCTCATTTATATTAAAGGCATTCACTATTATTCAGAGTTTCCAAAGAGCATGAGATAATCAGTTATCAATCAATTATCATTTGAGAAAACCAATTATTACACTAAATTGATACATTATTGGTCAAAAACTAGAAACTTGGCATTTGAGCTTATGCATATTTGAATTAAATATCCCATTTCTGAAAGGTTTTCTGATATAATAAAAATAATGCAGTTTACCAGCTTTATCCCAGAATTATTGAAGGACCTGGAGTTAGAACCTGAGGTCAGATGTCCTTTTTTCAAATTACAGAAAAATATAACAAGCACTTAGCTTTATTGCTTTCAATGACATAAAGAAACAAGAACTAATTTCCAAAGAATTGGCATAAAATGTCCCTGGGGGATTTGGTTTAATAAAGAGCTAAAAGTGATCTACAGTGAACATATTTACTATGGTATATAAATGGTGCTTTTAAGGAGCTTCAGAGTTTTCTTCTTAGGAAGAGGAAATTTGGTTTAACCTATTCATGGGTTTTGGTTCACAAAAGGGGTAACTTGCCATTGCTTTTTGTCCTGGAGATATACCCACTGATCCTTAAGAAAGTGAACTGTTTCTCCCTTCTGTCCTTGCACATCGCTTGCTCCTACCCATGGTAGAAGAGAGCTGGTTCTGATGGTCTGACTTCAGCACTTGGATGGGCTTCCTTTTTCCATGGGTGGTACTAAGGAGTATAAATGTCCATCAACTGAGTCGAGTCCCTTTCCTTTGACTTCATTTTAGTTTTTTTTTTTTTTTTTTTTTTTTTTTTTGCTCCAACACGTTCAGGTTCACAGTCTAGCCTGAGAACCAGAGCAAAGCAAAGGGAATGGTGATTCCTAAATGAATTTCTGAAAATGAGATGATGTTAAGTGAGAAGCCAGGTAATTTGTGCCAGAGAGAAGTATCATTTTTCATGCTTCCCTGCAAATCCAGGTTGGCCTTCCCCCGCCTAAGGGCTATGTCTCTTTAACCTAGTTTTACCTTTGCTAGCATGAGTCATAGCAGAAATTGCAAGTCAACTCACTGTTGTAACAGCCCCAGAACTCAGAGGCTTCATTTCACAAACATATTTCACTCGCTCACATCCAGTCCAGTCCAGTTGGCAGCCATCCAAGAGGAGCTCAGTCTCCTTTTATCTTTGGATGTCACCATTATCAACACACAGAAGGAGTGGCAAGGCCCACAAGTAAAGGGCAACGTTGTTCCTCAAGTTGCATTGTCCAAAACTCATATGACCCAAGCCTAACAGCAAAGGGACCCAGGAGGAAAGAAAATGGGCTTAGCAAACCCTTGGCAAAATCTCCAACATACCACTGTGCTAGGGTAGGAGAAATATTTTCTATTGCTCTTTGGAATGCAAATTCAACTGTCTTGAGAAAGATCCCTTTTTAGTAGTAAATTCTAGTATTTGGGTTTGAACTTAGTGATTAACAGAGATTCATCAGGGGTGGGATCCCTGTATATTTCTAGTTCTCCAACCCAAAGCACCATCTCAATAGCATCTAGTAGGACCCAAATCAGTAGCAGAGATTCTGAAGGATTGAAATTCAAGAATTCTGGGGCTGGTACTGTGGTTGGTGTAGAGGGCAAACCTGCTGCCTGCAATGCCAGCATCCCATATTTGTGCTGGTTTGTGTCTGGGCTTCTCCATTTCTGACACGTCAGAAATGTAGCAGTGCAAGATGTCCCAAGTGTTGGGACCCCTGTTACTCACATGGGAGACTTGATGAGACCTCTGGCTCCTGGCTTCAGCCTGGCTAAGCCCTGGTCATTGTAGCCATCTGGGGAGTGAATTAGCGGATGGAAGATCTCTCTCTCTCTCTCTGTATCTCTGATTTTCAAATAAATAAATTTTAAAAATGTATGAAATTTAAGAGTTTTGTGGGATCTCACTGGTTAAGTGAATTTTATTTAGTATTGAAAAAGTTAATAAAATCTAATAGAATATTAGACTGTTTCTTAATTTGCTTCATTAGAATCTTTTATCATCGAAAAAATTTTTCCTATGGCAAACAATGTTGCTAGAATTTTCATTTAACAAATGACCATAACCTGACTATTAGAAGGCAGGTAAGGCCAGTGGTTAACAGTGTAGGTTCTAGGGCAGGCTGCCTTTTTCTTAGTTCTCTATGTCTTGGTTTCCTTATCTACCAATTTTGGTGGGGGTTGAGGATGATGGTAACAGTAACCCCTGGGAAATATGTGGATTTACTTGTTTGTCCTGTATTCTACCCCTCCCAGTGTCCTTTCCTCTCCCGTAGAATTTGGAAAGCTAAAATCTGCATTTCTTTGTTTTAAGATTTATTCTTTATCTGAAATACAGAGTGACAGAGAAAGAGACAGACAGAGAGAGAGAGAGAGAGAGAGAGAGACAGAGAAGACTTCCATCTGCTGGTTCACTCTCAAATTGCCACAATTGTCAGGATTAGGCCAGGTTGATGCTAGGAGCCTGGAACCCCGTCTGGGTCTCCTATGTGGGTGGCAGGAGTACAAGCACTTGGGCCATCATCTGCTGCTGTCACATTAGCAGGGAGCTGGATTGGAAGTGGAGCCTCTGGGATTTGGACTGGTGCCCATATGGAATGTCAGCGCTGCAGACAGTAGCTTAACCTGCTATACTACCATACTGGTCCCTAAAATATGCATTTCTTAAGCCAAAGCTCCTTATAGCTACAGATTTGGATTTGATTTATGTTGTGTCATTGATATTGGTTTGTTTGAAATTTGGAGGCAGACATGAGAAAGCCATCTCGTCCTGGCCATGTTCTGCTGGCAGGCAAGATCTGCTGCGGTGCTCCTGAGTGTTCTTTCTAGCTTCCTGTGTGTCAAATGATGGTATCAGCAGCAGATTCTCCAGTCTAGATTCCTTCTTTTGAATGTGACCTTGAGTTTTCTAGTTCCGGTGCGTTTGAAAATAGTCTTTCCTAGCGGGACTGTTCTGCGATTCTCTGGGAACTATTTCTGAAGGCCCAGCCGGGAACCAGTTCTCCCAGCAGTTCCAACCCTCTTGGAAACATCGGTTGCCTATATTAAAGCCTAACTTGCTTAAAATACTTAGCTTGATTCCTTTTTACTGTCATGAATCCTGATGAAATTACTGCCTCGTGGGATTGGTGGGAAAATGGTAAATGCCTGTTAGCTTCTTCATATTATTGTAAGGTGTCCGGCGCATAACAAATCTTCCCAGGCAGACAAATCAATTAATTCACAGGCTTTTATTGGGGTTCCGCTCCCGGGCGAGGTTCCCCGGTCCCAACAGAGCAACAGAGCGGGGGCCGGGGAAGTCGCGCGTCAGAGATTGGGAGAGCTCCTTTTATAGATTCAGGGCATGGGAGTTAAAGGTTGAGGCGTGTCTGATCCTCATTGGTTAACCTTTAGGCACCCGCGGGGACCTTGACAAGGACTTTCTTTCCCAGAAGTAGGCCTCTCCATTCCCAGAAGTGTAGGCCTTCCCTCCTTGTGGATCCCAAAGCTACCAATTATTATATGCACTAATAATCAAAATTGTTGAAAGGACTATACAGGACCTCCTGAAGAACTCCATTTTTAAAGGATGAATCTGGTTTCAGCAATATGTGTACCCATTAGCAAATGAGTGGAATTTGAGTCCTCATGCACAGTTAGTTTGCCCATATTCTCTTTCACGTGCTAAATCAAGAAAAGCCATTTGGCCCTCTACTGACCCTTTCTTTAATAATTGCCATTTCACCTGGTCCAAAAGGACACAACCCCAAATCACTCTTCAGCTCTTGGACTCTTTGAGGATAGAGATGCAAATGCACCAAGAACAGACATCTTATTAAAACCCTTTATTTTAAAAATCACTTTATTTAATTTCAGAACCCAGTTAAAGATGAATAATTGGCTATTCTAAAACAAATGCTAATACAAAAAAACTAAAATCTGGAACAAAATTGTATTTGGTCACTATATGAAACTTCCTTTATTCAAGATTTAAAAAGCCTAATCCAACAGTCATTATTTCAACTGAAATCCATTCAGTCTGCCTTTTTAATAAATTACCTTTTCAATACATGCTTTGCATTGTGAAGCCATGGAATTGTTCCCTTGTTCTGTTCTTCCCTCTGGAGTCTACCTTTTGAATTCAGAGTGACCATTAACTTGCTATGCATGAGGAATTTTCAACAACTCATATCACTAATGAAATTTGGGTAGCTTCTTTTTGAGGATAGCATACATTTGTTATCAATGATGATGATAAGAATTTTGACAGAGAGTTTTTTTTTAACGAGCTTTTCCAGAAAATTATAATTATTCATTTTCTCCTTGATACCCTTGCATAACTTAATATGTATCTTCTTGAATATGTATCATCAAAGAAGAATTGCTGGATGCCACATAGGAGAGAGGCTAAGAATATACTTAAGAATCAGCTTAGAGAGTCTAGTTAACAACTTTTTTCACCAACTTTGGGCAGGAATTATTCCTAAATCCATGGTTTCTCTTTTGTACAACAAGAATAATCACAGTTTCTCCTTCAGTTTTTATAAGGACTAAAGGCCATAATGCACATGTAAAATGCTTAACACATTGCCTGGCACATTGGAAATCTATGAAGCTTCACCTTGTGATCACAATGAGTTGCTTTAATTTTCTCACTAAATCTTTGCAGAATGTTAAGGCAACCTTGTAATAGGACCTTGCACCTGCAGGTAGCTATTTTCATGCCTATTATTACTATTCTTCACAAACAGCTAACTCTATTTGAACCAGAAGATTTTGCTAACAGGGAACTTCTAAAATATGGCAGATAACAAAGGATTTTTCTTAAGTCTCAATATTTCTAAAGGTGAAATAGATGAAAAATAACAAATAAAGCCTAAGTAGAAGTGACTGCAGCCTTAAAGCTGTATAATCAGACCATGATTCCCATTGCTGCCTGGAAAAAAAAAAAAGAATTTTACCCAGTTGAGCACCTGTTTATCTCAGTCACCAAAGCATAGGAGATTATATCTAAAAACCTTGTTTCTGAGCCCAGAATTTAAACTTACTCCACTGATGGTTCTCATGATATTTCCAGACAGAAAATACAAATTGTTCATCAAAGCATTAAATATTCTGATAATTGTTACTGGGAAAGCTGAATGTTCACAAATGTGACTTGAATTGTAAGCATGTAGGGCTCTACAAAGCCAATGACAGAGGGCCATTGGTGGGACTGGTGCCACATATATTGTTTGCAATGATCATTTTCAGCCCCTCTAGCCTATGTCTGCAAAGACATTGACAATTGCTGGGACTGAGAGTGCTGGGTGTTGAAAGTGCTGAATGTCTAGTTGCTTAGTGTTATCAAAGCTTGGCTTTCCATCTTGTCCAAGAAACTGTTAGAGTCTTGGAAGTTCAGGAAGTAGTTTTCTTCCAAACAATAAGTGCCTGTTTTTCCTTTTATGGTCTAGCTCTTGAAAGGCCAAGAAATAAGGATCCTAACTTGCCACCACCTTTTTTGACTATCTGACTTACCTTTCACTTCCCCTTGACTTTTTTTTTTTTTTTTCCTGTCATCAGGCTTATCAGTGCTCTGCCAGATCAAAACAATCAAATGCGATTGTCAAAGTCCTGCCTGATGGTGTCAGTGAAAGGGTTTATGACAATGGTGCATCTGATTACCACGCTGAAAATGGCCTGGAAATATCCTAAATGAGACTCTATCTCTCAAGGTCATAGCATTTAATACTGGAGATTACAACACAGAAATTAGGCACAAATAATGAGTAAAATCCTCCTACTATGGAAAAAAATCATTGATTATCATTTTTAAACTCTCCCTAATTTTTAAAAGGCTTTATGGAGGTACAATTTATAAACCATAAAATATTATTTTTTAAAAAATATTTGATTTATGTATTTGAGAGGTAGAGTTACAGGGGGAGAGAGAGAGAGACAGAGAGAGAAACAGAAAGAGAGACAGAGAGAAAAGTCTTCCATTTGCTGGTTCACTCCCCAAATGGCCACAATGGCTGGAGCTGAGTCTATCTGAAGCCAGGAGCCAAGAATTTCTTCTGGGTCTCACATGCAGGTGCAGGGGCCCAAAGGCTTGGGCCACCTTCCACTGCTTTCCCAGCCCATCAGCAGAGAGTTGGATCAGAAGAGGAGCAGCCAGGACATATGGGATGCCAGTCCTGCAGGCTGGGGTTTTAATCTGCTGCACCACAGCTTTAAGACATTTTGGATTGTTCTTTGATAGTAAATTGAAATACAACTAATTTTTCTATATTGATCTTGTATCCCAAGTATCCTGAGATCTTGCTGAATTTTGAGAAAATTAGTGCTAATGGTATCTTCTTGTGGTGTTCCTTAGTATTTTCTATAAACAGGATCCTATTATCTTTGAAACAGATTTACTTCTTTTCCAATTTTTAGTTCAATAACAAATGTTGTATCTTTAATTATATGAGGGTACTTCAAACAGCCTGCAGACAAATAGAATTGAGATAAGTTTATTTATTTCCTGTAGGAAGTTTTTTTTCACAATTTTTTAAAATTAAAGATACATTTAATTTGGCTCAATTTTTAAAAAAATCCTTGCACAATTTTTTTCATAATATAAAGTTCTCATTAAAGTTTTGAAGATCCCTTGTGTTTCTTTCCTCTCTTGGAAAGTGAGAGATATTTTCTCCAGGGTTAAACCTATTGAATATTCTTCCCGATAGAATACCAAACTACACATTTTTAAAAAAGAAATTTTTTTTGACAGGCAGAGTTAGACAGTGAGAGAGACAGCAAGAGAGTTATAGACAGTGAGAGAGAGACAGAGAGAAAGGTTTTCCTTCCATTGGTTCAGCCCTTAAATGACTGCTACAACCTGTGCGCTGCGCCGATCTGAAGCCAGGAGCCAGGTGCCTCCTCCTGGTCTCCCATGTGGGTGCAGGGCCCAAGCACTTAGGCCATCCTCCACTGCCCTCCTGGGCTACAACAGAGAGCTGGAATGGAAGAGGAGCAACCGGGACTAGAACCCGGGGTGCTGGCGCCCCAGGTGGAGGATTAGCCAAGTGAGCCACGGCGCCCAAACTACACATTTACCTGTTCCCATATTGATTGTAAGCTCCTCCTGTTGGCTTTACTTATAAATAGATCACTTTCATTCACCAAAGTCACTTTTCATTTTGTTCTTATCAGAACACACCTCCACTGGCCTCCTATTTTGTTGTCTCCATTCCTCTCTTAAGATTTTCATTACTTCAAGAATCTAGTTTGTTCTCCATGTATATCTCTTTCAGTCTGTTTCAGCTAATCTTTTCACTATAAGGTGCAAAGCAAATCAAACTGGAGAGGACTTAAGTCTGTCTTCTGGTATCTTCTTAAAATACCATTCCTCTACCCTTTTCAGAAAGTTGCATTCAGATGGGCATACATTCACTGAACTGGACGTTTGGAAGCCAAAGAATGTTTTGTTTTAGTCATCTGTGTACCCCCAGCACTCAGCACAGGTTCCTGTACAAACGTGCCTCTTGATGTTCCCTGATGATCGAACACCTTCCATGTGCCTGATGCTCTGTGGGGCTCTGGGGACAGAAAGAGGAATTAGAAGGTGCCCAAGCCCTTGATTAGCTCACAATCCAACTTTGAACTATGTTATTGGACAACGTGGACAAAGTGCAGTGGGAAGAGGGTAAAGGCTTCAGGAAGACCACGGCTTTGGAGCAGGGCCTTGAAGGAGCTTTTGCTAGAGGAAAACCTAAGCACAGTCATTTCATATAAGATGCTTTAAACCACTGAAGCAAGGTCGAAAACAACAGCACAAGGAGGGCAAACGCATTAGATTCCGGTTCTGTCTTTGCTGTTTTCTCGCCATATGATCTTGGGCATATCATTTTTCTGTGTTCCAATTTCCTTATCACTGGAATGGAAATGATATGACAATCTCTCTCCCAAAACTTCTGTGATGTTGGGGGGACATGTGGCCTAACAGTTATGATACCAGTTAAAGTACCCACGCCCCTTATCAGAATACCTGGCTTCGGCCGGCGCCGTGGCTCAATAGGCTAATCCTCCGCCTAGCGGTGCCGGCACACCGGGTTCTAGTCCCAGTTGGGGCGCTGGATTCTGTCCCGGTTGCCCCTCTGCCAGGCCAGCTCTCTGCTGTGGCCAGGGAGTGCAGTGGAGGATGGCCCAAGTGCTTGGGCCCTGCACCCCATGGGAGACCAGGGTAAGTACCTGGCTCCTGGCTTCGGATCTGCGTGGTGCGCCAGCTGCAGTGTGCCAGCCGTGGCGGCCATTGGAGGGTGAACCAATGGCAAAGGAAGACCTTTCTCTCTGTCTCTCTCTCTTACTGTCCACTCTGCCTGTCAAAAACAAACAAACAAACAAACAAACAAACAAAAAAGAATACCTGGCTTCAGTGCCCAGCTTTAGCTCCTGGTGAAGCCTCTTATTAATGCATACTCTGAAAGGTATTGGTAATAGTGCAAGTAGTTGCATTCCCAGCTTTGACCTTGGCCCCCTCCCAAATGTAAACATTTGAGGGGATCTCTGTCTCTTTCTCTATTTCTCTGAATCTCAAATTAGAAAAAAAGTCTGTAAGCATCACATGAAATAA